>NW_015090774.1:5585138-5757329 GCF_001431845.1 Calidris pugnax | reverse complement strand
GCAGCGAGCGGGCCGGGGCCGGGGCTGTCGCTCCGCCGTGCGGTGCGGGGCTGAGCCCCGGGATCGGAGGTGAGGGTGGGGGGAAGGCGGGGGGGGAGAGAAGCCCCCTCCCCTCGGCACCTCTAGCCCCCTGCTGCCCCGTGCCCCGAGCCAAATATGGGCTTGAGCGAAATCCGCAGGGATTCGGGGCTGGAAGCGAGCTGGGAGCTCGCTGAGGTCCTCAGCCAGGAGGGTGCTCGGGCGGCCTTTGTGCATTGTGAGGCTTTCTAAGAATTGGGTAACTGCTCCTGCCCGGCAGGCGAGGGAACGCGTTCACACTGCGTTACTGCATTAGGCTTAGGTAAAGGTTCCTTTTCTGGTTTATGGAGTAATTCATATCCTTGCACTTCATGAATTAGACGCAAACCTCATATCTAATCACATACTTGATGCTCTAACAATAACTTCATTTTTCCATTTGTTATTCCTGTTCTGTTCTTTACTGGAAGCATAAATGAAACCCCAAACTGTGTTGCATTCATTACGATTGGCAGTTTACTTTCTCAGTCGATTTTCTTAGCTCTGCTGTTCTTCCTATTTTTTTCAAGACTTTAGGCTTGTAATTCCTTTTCTGAGTGGATAGAGTTATTTCTGGGGCTAAAGTTCAGTGACCATTACTACCCTAGGCCTAATAGTCCCCTCATAAAATCTTCTCTATATATAATCAGGAGACACCTCAAAAGTTTTTCTCTCAGATGTAAAGGAGTGCTTTTATAAGTCTTACATTTTCTCTCAAGCTTGATCTAATGCTGCTCCTAAAATGGCTCTATTTTCAGAGCTGGTCACTTATTCTGTGTATGTAGTGAGATGGTTTTCTAAGTTTGAAGGATGAATTAACAGGGAAAAAAGCCCTAAGCAAGGATACAGTGTTACTAAAAATTAGTATTACACTGAAATGAATTGTTTGTAATGCTGTGTTTGGGCTACACACTTTCACTGATCTACAAGTTACGGTGTGTGCTGCGTACGGGTTGGTTTAAAGAGAAATGGGAAGACTTTTGATAGACTGAAATACTAGTAGGAAAACAGAAATTTTTAGTCACTCAGATTTTCCATTGTGAAGTCTCAGAGTACAGTTACACAAAAAATGTAACAGAGTAATTTTTTATAACAAGTGTAAGAGTATCTTCCTG
This sequence comes from Calidris pugnax, assembly GCF_001431845.1. Classification (NCBI taxonomy): domain Eukaryota; kingdom Metazoa; phylum Chordata; class Aves; order Charadriiformes; family Scolopacidae; genus Calidris; species Calidris pugnax. The sequence goes on along the minus strand of NW_015090774.1, from coordinate 5,756,157 downwards.
TGAATAGAACAGTGTGTTTTACTTATTTGGAAATGGTCTAATCTTATATTTTCCTAAGAAAAACTCCCAATGGAGCCCCTCCCTTTTCTTGTAGTTATGATTAAGATGATTTGTTTCCAAACTACAGAAAGTAGGCGCAAGGAATCATACATTTCAAAACACATAAACGAGTCTGCTGTTTTTCTAGGATTAGGAATAAAAGGTGGTGATAGCCCAGGCTGGAGAGACATTCCATTAACAGACTATTTTCCATAATTAATCAGAGAATTTAAGCAATTTAAGCAACCAATGTGTGCAGATATGTTACAAATGCAAGGACGGGAAGTTCTCTTTATTGTAGAGAAGTTTCTTGCTTGGATTGTGTTGCTCTGGGGCGCTACATATGGCCATACATTCTAGCTCTGATGACTATTCTCTTTCTTTGCCAATAGCAAGAACCTTAACTGAACTGGATGATTGTAAGGAAGTGTGAGGAATACTGGAATGGTGATATAAAAGACTCTGAGAGAAAAGCAATTGCTGAAATCATGCTGATATAAAACAGGCAGGAAAAGTAAGGAAGGGGAAAGAAGGAAATTGCCTCTTGAGATCTCTTGGTTGTATTGTTTTTTTCCATGGAATTACGCAGCTTGCAGCTATTAAGAGTCATGACAGTGCAAGATCATGAGGCAAACATTGGAGGAGAAAGTAAGAAGAAAGTTCTACAACGGGTCTTTTACCCTTTTTTTAATATTATCAATAAAATAGCTGACCATCCCCTCTCCCACTGGTTCACTTCTAAGTATTCACTTAAATTATTCAATTAAGTTTTCAATGAACCGTTAAAAATGGGAAGTCAAGGTTAGACTTTAATGTCATGTCCATAAAACTAAGTGCTAAAGTCTTGTCTGTTTGTCTTATTCCAATAAATGCTTTCTTTAAAAAATCTGTCATCAACCATGCTGTGATAGTTTGTTTCAAAACAGATCTCATAGTGAAATCAAAACATAAGTAAGAGTTTATACTAAAAGATAATACACAAAACCTCAGTAGCAGTCAAAACCTGATTATGTCATGTAATAAAAGGTAAAATATCACAGCCATTATGAAGAGAAATGTTTGAAATTTGAAAACAGAGACTCAAAATAAGCAATCCAAGAAGTCAAGATACAGTTTGTAGCAAATACAGCTATTCTCCTTTTTACTGAAATTAGTTGTTAAGCCAAAAGATGTTGTAAATTGCACCTTAGTTTAAAAAAAATAATCGGGCACCTCAGTAATCTAAGGGAACAGGCAAAACATTCTAAATTATCAACAAAGAAATATGTATTAGAAGGTACTGGTTGTATTTTTTATCTACTCTGTAGAAAAGCAGGAAGTTTTCTTTTTTATATACAAATTTATTTATTTAAGAAAAGTTCAGTATAGGCAAAAAGAAGTGTTTTGAGTTATTGGAAACTACAGGACATGCTTTAAGGAATTTTGTTATAATGATATTTAGAAATCATTAAGTTTCAGCTTGCACATGTATTAGCAAATGAAAATTGAGCCGTGGAGAGCTGCCATTCGAATTTCTTTGCTGGAATTCCTTGCACTTTTTGTACTATTTCCTTTTTAAAGATCTGGATTGTTGATGTATTTATTAAAATTCAGTGCATTTATTTAGATGTTTTCCATTGCAATTGAGATTTTTAGCGCTTGAAATTTAAACTAAACCAAATTTCACATTTGACTTTACTTAGATTATTCTTTTTAGGATGTTTTCAGCATTTGAGATATGGCTTTAATATATATGGTATATATTCAGCAAGTCTTGCATGAGTAGTTTACCAGGAGTAGAGATTCAAGTTTATCATTGCACAGATATTAATATTGTTAAGTCAGTGATCAGGATATAAGTCTTTGTTCCAGAAAGCGACACTGTTCAGGGCAGAATATTAGTATCTATTTAATTTTAAAATTCCAATAGGGTTTAAGTGTATGCATAAATGGGCTAGGGTTTCTGGCTAGGGCTTCTAGCTAGGGTGTAAACAATTAACTATTTTTTTTTTTTTTAATAATAAAAGCAGCAAAATTTGCTAAAGACAGCAGGTTTTTTGTAAGGTTTTTGCTTATAGATCCACCTGCTGTGAAACAATTGAAAAGACCATGTTAATATCTCTAATGAAGCCTTTTGCTTGTAACACAGGTATTGATTCCTACTTATTTTGTAATACACCGTTCTTCTAGTTTTTTGGTTGTCCTCCTGAGGTGATGCCACTCTTAGGTCAGTGCCAGTGTTGCTTTGTCATTTGGGTTCCTCCTTTACGGCCTGTAGGTTATACAGGATGTTTGTTTATTTTTGTAGATGCCGAGTCTGGAGCAAGCTGACATCTACTCCCTTTTCATAGGAATGCAGGTTTCGCTGCTGTCAGTTGTTTTGCTGCTTCATGACCCAAGTCAGGGCAAATGCATTCTCTGGGGATTAATTTTACTTCGCCACAGAGAGACCTCATCAAGTCCTGTTTGTTGCTTCAGACGCCAAATAAATTCGAGCTTTAGAGTTTCCACAGGCCTTCAACCTTTGGGAGAATCTGACCCCATCAGAGCATAGTCTTTTGTGATATTCACTTCCACTTATTTTTCATTCATATTTCCTATTATGTGATAGTTGTGTTACGTTCAATCAATGCCCTTGCTAAGAATATTATTGCTTTCATATTTAACTGTGGAGTAACATTTGTCAACATACATTCTAGTTTAGTTGAAATGCCCCCTTCCATAGTTCAGAGCCTCACTCCTACTTTTAGGCACCTTCCCTGCTTCTTGTAAACTCAGCAGCACTGTGGTAGCCATAATTCTTGATTTTACTGTTCTGACTCCTTAAATGAGTTCCTTTGTGTTACTTAGAGCCAACTTGTGAATCAATTTTCTTCTTGCATATTCATATGAGAAGTAGCTGTTCCAAGAGAATAGAAGTGTTCAAACAAGCCACCTCCTCATGCAAGACAGCACCAGTAGGCTAATTTCTTACAGGCAGCGCACTAAGCCTGGATGATAACCAAGTCATGACCTTATGTATTATTTCTGAGAAGGTACTTCTTTCATGAGACCCCCTGTCTGTACCTCCTGTGCATATGTATGTGCCTGAATGTGAGCAGAATGCTATGCTGTCCCCGCTTGGGTGCCGAGCTCACTTCTCTGCCCTAGGGCAAGGAGAAAAAAGCCTGAAGACTTGCATCCCAGCATGGGTCTATGGGGCACAGAGCTGTTTGAAACCCTCCTTTGGGACCGTTTGGCTATGCCTTCCACTTTACGCATGGCTATGCCCATTGATTGTTTCAGCTAAGTCCAGATAGAAAATAGGTCAGCCATGCAGTGGCTCAGGAAGAGAGCTTTAATTGTGTGGGTTGTAATCTAGAAAGCAGGGTGTGGGCATCATCATGGAGGAGGCTGGAACCAGTTCCAAAGATTTTATCAAGTGTCATGGAATCTAGCCCTTAGACAGCTATTCGTATGACAGAGTTGCAGGGAATATCCCATGCAAGTCATCCAATTGTTTCAGTGTGAGTAAAAATTTCTTACTATAAGGCAATGTGCTAAAATCCTTTTGATTATTTCTCCTTTCAGAACAAAAATGTATCATTCTTCTGGGGAAAATATATTTTGTGGGAATCCTCCTGGTGTAAGTCTAGAATGTCATCGATTCCAAAGGGTACGGTAAAACTTACGGTTTCCGTGATGCCACATAACAGCAGTTGCTGCTAAACTTGACACTTTTAATGAATAATAGCACAGTTATTTTTGAGGCTTCTGTATGGTATATCAGACAGGAATGTGATGACTGCCTTTCTAATGCTCACCAAAGTAAATGTGTGTTTAATTTCATTTTAACCTTGCATTTCACTTGGCGCTTGATACAGATGGAGACTGACAAAAGTTGTTCAGGGAAAGCTGATTTCCCTCCTCGGCAAATACAGAAACTCTTCACACATGAAAGAGCATTAGTAAAAGGCTGACTGCAATGGAGGAACACCTCAGCAAGATTTACATTTTGTTGCTTGGAAAAATTGAGGTTTTGCATAGGTCATAATTATTTCTATGATTTGAAAACACAAGACAATATACCCAGCTGCTGTTAATACGGAGAGGTGTCTGCTTATCTTAGTATCTGTGAGGCTCCCTAGTCCTGACTGCAGGCACCCTGGAGCCTAAAATACTCATCGCAGTTCCTGTTTTAAATAGCACTGCTAAAAATGGCAAAATTTCCATGTCTTTGGAGAAAGCATGCATCAATCTAACTTTAAATTTCCTTTTTTTTTTCTTTTTGCCAAAATTGTCGTCATAGTTGTCTGTTTTCACTGGCAAACTGAGAGTGCAGAACCCCCTGCCTCATGTTGAGAAAAATATTTGGTGGATTGATATACTTCAAATTTTGGTGAAAATATAGCCAGTAGTCCATCGAAAGCACAAAGCATGTTTAGAGGTAGGATTTTAGAATTTCCACATGGGAAGAACGATAAGAAGGGAAGGATAGTCTTGTGGCTTAAGAAATTTAGCAAAGCTTCCACATGGTCAATGTGGAACTGTTTATTGTTTTTTTTTTCTGAAAAGCTTAAGGAAATCATGATTGGAATAATTACAATTAATTTTAGTTTGAATTAAATGCTTATTTTGATGCAGTTAAAGCTATAGGTTCCCAAACAGGTTGCATGACGTTAATACAAGCAGCCAAGAGGAAATGCCTTTCCTATAAGCAATTGTAGAGCCTTCAGAAATGAGAGAATGAAGTTAAATCCAGTGTGTGTTAGGCACGAAGCTATAGGGTGAGGACACCTTCCTTGTCCTGCTTTTACTTACAGCACCTACATGCTTTTATGAATCCTACCTGCAAAATCTATTTGAATTTCACTTGTAGAAATATGCATGTATTTTGATCCCATAATTATTTTTAAAATCTGGCTGCAAATTTTTATAAGGTTTGACCTTTTTTTTTTTTTAAAAATCACTTAGATCTACTAAACTCCTGTCAAAAAACTCTTGTGCACCTCTGAGATCTGAATTCACTTCTTAGCTCAGCTGCAGTCTTTCTTTTGTGATCTCCAGCGTGCCTTATTTCCCCACTTCTAAAAAAAGCATCATAATGCTTCCTTTCATATCCCATTTTTCTGTCTTAGCTGTTCATAGGGCAAAACCTTTAGGTGAAACATCATATTTTACTGTATATTTGTGTGTGGCTCTGATCTTAACTTAGGCCTTCTGGGAGGTTAAAATAAACAAATAATACACCTAGCAATAGATTTTGAGAAAAAGCAGAATGCACGATAACACTGGCACAATTTCTCTGCTGAACAGCCTGCCCAAGGATGAACTCAATAGACAGAAGGTTAAATACCAGTATTTAAGTTTAAGCAAAGGCTCCATAAGAATTTTCACATGTTGACCAAAGAACAGTCTCACTGACTGAATAGTGACCTTCACAAATGCTAAAAGGTAATGAAATAATTCCCTTCCCAGATGAAAACATTTGGTTGTGTGGTAGCAATGAAATAGCATAGAGGAGACCAGTCTTTCAGTCACAAATTAGGCACGGGTTGCAAAACATTTTGATAGTCTCATGAGGCAGAGACTACATTTGTAGTATGACACTGTAAATCTACAGCTGATCTGAATATCGGTATCAACTTAGATCAGCTTTGCCCTTACGCTGCATGTCACATGCTCCAGATCTGTGAGAGATGTAGCATGATAGCCAAATATATGTGGAAAAAATCATTGGCCATAACAGCGGTAAATTCTACAACCAACAGAGTCATAGCTTAGTCAAAGTTTGAAGTGTGCAATTATACCATGCATGAGATGATAGTGGTGGGCATCATGATAGAATAATTATTCTCTTATAAGGTTAGAGACTGGCACTAGCAAATACCAGGAAAAATGTTTTAAACTGGTGATTAATATAAAGTGGTTTCATGATATCGTCCTTCCAGTTTCTCTTTGAAAATAATTTGCAGTTCTAAGCAGTACCAAGTTCTAAGCAAAAATAGGTTTAAACAACAGAGGGGAATTAAAAGTTAAAAGTATTTTTTCAATTAGGCTTTGAAGTGGTGAAGGGCAAGGAGTACTGATGGAATGCAGGATTATGATTTACATGTAGCAAAAGCTAAAAAAGAACATCCATCCCTGCCCACGTTGTAGGCAAATTTTTGTTAGCAATAAACTGGAATAAGGAAAAATTAAGATAAGAAACTGAAATGAGAGTAGTAGTGTCAGAAAAGCATCTAATGAGTTGATATATTTGAAAAAAATACACTTAGATTTTATTGCAGTTACTGTAATGTACTGTAGTGTAAATGGCTCATCTATCTAATGCTGGAATAAATATGCAAAAAAAAGGACGTTTATTCAAGTATTTATATAACATTTCCTCACTGTTTTCTTTCCCAGCTGTTACTCTACAACCATGGAAAATGCTCATAATCTTTGGTAAAATGTTAATAAATGTATCCAGATCTTCAATGCTAAACTTTGGCTTGGTACTCTGTCTTTCAGCAAAGAAGCTGCATTACTTAGGAATGCAATCCTGTTGTCAGTTTAATATATTATGGGCAGTGTGGGATTTGGATGCCTGTTATAAACAGAGTTGAATACTCAGAGCAAAGGTTTACAAGATGAATATGCTGCAAAGACACTTGTGATACTGTGATAATTTCATTTCTTCATTGTCACAGGATACTTGTAAAGTTAGTGCATTTGTCTCATTGGGACTTGCCAGGTACAAATATTGAAAACAAAAGTTTTGAATTTTCAACATCACTTAAACTGTAAGCAGAAATGTCAGAGGTTTCTGACCCCATGTAAAGGAAGACTATACACAGTCTCCGTTTTGTTTTTTTTACCTGCCGACAGTGCACATTCCTCAAGATTCATGGTGCTTCTGGATGCACCAGAATATCAAAAGGCTTAAAAAAATACTGTCTTCATCTTGGCAGGAAATTCTTCATGCCAGGATGAAGAAAGGTACTACCTTTCTTTATCCTTAAACTTAGGTGTCTGGTTATATCCTCTAGGAACTCATGCCTCTCATTCCCTCCCTTCACCCCAGCTGTAGACATGGTCTCTCAGCCTTTTCTTCATGGAATTTCATACATTTCTAGAAAAAGAGGGAGCTTGTTATGCAGCATCCTCTTTCTTTGCACATATATAAACACAGAGATAGAACTTATTATTTGTTATATGATCAAGAGCCCAGTTAACAATAAATTTAACTTTCCAGTCAAAGGACCATTTTTTTTCAGGGTAATATTTAAATGACATTCAAAACCATTGAGTACTCCTCTGGGTACGTATGCACTTGGTAGGGACAGAATTTGATTTTGGTTCATTTTTAGGTTTTCTCACACAGTTCACTGTCCAGTCTCTCTGCCCTTTCACCTCTGAAACAGCTGAGCTGTTTTCTGTGCTGGTTTGGAGCAAATATTCACAGTACCGGTATGCAACACAGCAAGTTGGAGATATCCTATTATCTGTACCCATTTTTGAAATGAACATGGTTTCTTAATATAATGAAAAAACCAAACAGGTGTGCAGTGGTGGATACCCATTTTACAGATTCAGAAAACAGCACATACAGAGTGGTTGTTCACATTTTGGTGGAAAATAGTACTTGAAGGGCCCTTGCTGTGGGACAACTCCTACACGATAAGTGGGTGTTATGATACCTGGGGAGATATCTGTCATTGCACAGGCTGAAGTGTTGAGACAAAGATGTTATCAATTATATTTCATATTAGTTTTGGTTCTCAATTAAGTAAATCTGAGATGACCCCATTACGTCAGTGAAGGCAATGCAGCTGAGATCCTGCAGTCATTGCCTGCCACTTCAGGGTTCAGATTTCAGCCTTCAAGGATGACTGGCACTTAATGTCCATTGGTCAGCTGTCATTTCCACATGCCTATATCTACTGCTACTTCTCTTTAGCTGATGCTCTCAATTGGAGCCCTAGACTCTGGAGAACTCTCCAGCTATGTTCTGTGCTTGCTTTGCCTCAGGACTGAAACCCAAAGACTCCCAGCACTGAAGCAGAAATTACCACTCTTTGAACTAAGAACTGAGTGCCCTTAAGGTTCCTTACCTTCTGTGGTGCTGCAGTGAGAGGAAGGTCTGGCTTGGTGTTACTGGTGATTGCTGACAGTAGCGCAGCTTCAGGCTGCCTCGCTGGAATGAAGGTCAGGGCCTTCAAGGAAGCCAGGTAAGTCCCAGTGCTTCCATCCTGGGATCTCAGATGCATGTGCAGCACCAACTGGTATTTCAGAAGTCCTGATGGAGAGAGAAAAGAGGTTCCTTATAGACATATTATAAAAGAGAAGTGAAATATCTTTAAAAAATCAAATGTAAAACTATGAAATATTAAATCAGTAACAATGTGCATCTGGCCTTTAGCTTACAAATCAATGCCATTTAAAACAAAATACTAGAAAATAAGATATGAAATGTCCAAGTCTATAAAGTTTTCAATTCTTTATTAACACAGGGTGACCTCATTACGCAATGCAGCAAAACAAGGTATGTCACTCCTTGCCTCCCATTTGGATGCTAGTGAGGCAAAACACTGAAGCTAGAAATTGGATCTTGGCAGCCAAATCAGGATGATAAAGGTGTATCCTTCTTTAATTTTGCAACAGAGAGTAATATATAACCAACAGAGTTGGTTGAAACACAAGCTGTAACTACCACAAAAAAAAAGTTCCCCTAAAATCTCAAATATTGCTGAAAAGCTCTTTGACATTATAATTTCAACATTTTTCTATAGACTATGTTGTCAGATTACAGAAAAATTATTTGCATAAATTACCCACCATACTTCAGTGGATTTGTAGTAGAGAGAAAGCAATATATCAGTAAGAGAACTGTCTGTGCCTTTGCAAATGGTTTGTTCTATTGCCTATGTTTTCCTTCTTTCTGACCGATTTTTTAATCTTCATGTCCTTCTTCAGGTTTCCTTCCCTACTTACTTCTGTTTTTCCCTTCTTCCTCCTTTATTCTGTCTGTATTTCCCTTCTTTCCTTTTTATCTCTCACATAATAAAGAAGAACAGATATTGCAAAATAATGCTACCATAAATGAGAAAAACTATGCTATCTGAGAAATGGAGCAAAGATTTGATCTTTCAGACTTTGGTAAGAATACTGTGATGTTAACATCGTTGCAGTCAAAGCAATTCTTCAGGTTGTGAGATGAAGAACCATGGACAGTTGTAGGTACTCTACCTAGAATAACTCCAGGAGGATTACCCCGTGGTTCATACAATGCACAAAGTTCAGGTTCTGTAGCACAGAAGCATATTACTTTGGATGACAAACATATTTGTTGGTAAGAGTTTTTCACATGATTCTAATCTTTCAGAAAATCCAAGACCTCTGGTGAAATCATCTCCCCTGTTTTACGGAAAAATTATCAGCACTTTCCCAATGAGAGAAAGACCGAAGGGCCTGGCCCAGAAAGTCAGAAAAGTCTGTGGGAAAAGTAGCAGGAGAGTCCTTAAGGATAAAATACATTTAATTTATCTCCATACTTAAAGCTTGAATTTGTACCTCAAATTAGAGGCTGGTGATTGGTACATCCAATCAGAGATTCTTCACCGTGTTCTTTGTTAACCGTTTTTTGGATTTCCATTTCTCCAAATCTCTTAATCTCTTTAATCTCTGTTAATCTGAAATGCCTGGCTCGGAATTCAGTCAATTTTAACGGAATTTCCAAGCATTTCAAGCAAGCATATGTTTCTGTGCCAGTCTGTGCCTGGAACTCTGGCACCGAAATATTCAGAACAGAAGTAGGCAATAGAGTTTCAAAACAGCTGAATGACATTATTTTTATTTTTGTGCGATTTAATATTCAAGTTTGATATTGCTACAAGAAGCTGCAATTCAACAGCTAATGCACTTGAATTGGTATAATGCATGGTTTGGAACATGCTAAATCTTTCTAAATGCATCTGTTGTAACTGAGGGAGCAGCACTGACTGAGGCTTTTACTATTTGATGGTATTTTTTAACTATAAGGATGGATTTTTTCTCTGTCATTTAGCACTACTGAAGGTTTGGAAAAGTAGCATATGTCATATTTTCCTTTGCCTCATGAGCAATGCCTCAATGATGCTCTGATTTTCACTGAAAATATTATAAAAACAAGGAGCTACATTTTAATAATGACTTGAGAAGTGTCTTTGTAAAGTATCTCACATTTTTTGATCTGAATAACCTAGATTTCTGCCATAGTCCATCCCACATATTCCTTTTGTTTTTAAATAGAAGTGTCAAAGATGAATAACCACCCATACATATTTTCAGTTTATTTTTCCGCAGGGCCACAATTTCACCTCAGTCTTTACATCAAACTGCCACTGAGGCCAAGGGGAAGTTCCACATACAGAATATGTGGTGAATACGGCAGTTATCTCTGAGGTAGTTTTGCATCCTGCGGTCTCCCTGCTGCTGTCATTTGGATGTGCTGACTTTTCCTGTGCAAAAGTCATCTGAGAAATACTCTGTGCCAGTTGATTTTTTTCACATGCTTAAAAGAAAAGTAGAATAAATGGAACGGAAGGATTGAATAGATCAGTAGCTGTGGTAACTCCAGCAATTGCACTAGAGATAATAATAAGCGTCATGGATTGAACATTCTACAGGAAGCCAAAATCTGCCTCATGATTTATTTAATCTTTACTTTTGCTACAGAGGTGGTATACACTAACAGCTGGCTAGTATTAGTCATTAAGTGCATATTTACTGTGATTAATTAACAACATTAATTTCTCTTAATACCACATGTGCAAGTTCGGTATTTCACAAAACATCTCACTTTTACTTTGCTTCATCATTTTACTGAAAAAGAGAAGCCTGTGTTTTTAAAGACAATATAAATTCACATATTTACCATATTTACCTAGCTTTCTCTGCTTTAAATGGATATCTGCTCTATTTTCCAGAAGATTATTAGAAAGCAACTAAGCAATATACCCAACAGGGAAATTGGCATTGTAATGTATTCCTAGAGCATTCAGTCTCACAAGATGCGCTGATAGCCTTTGGAACTGTGCTTTACAAAGGTAAGATTCACTGCTTTTGTGTACTCAAATCTTTTTTAAAATAGCTGATTTTGAAAGGGATGGGCTGTGAATAGGCCAATCAGCGAAATAAAAAACCGAAGGTAGTAATTTACAGTGCACATGGCCAAATCAGCAGCTTAATTTATTTTAAACATGTTTTATAGCATAAACCATCTGGAAGCATTTAATGAAAAAGGAAGGTGGCTGCTGGTCCTGCCCTGCAGATACCAAGAGAACAATTGGGAAAGTAGCTGATTTCTCCTTCTTTTCAGAGCTGCTTTCTCTGCCATGGGCTCTAGGTAAAGCAGAGTCAGTAGCTCCATCTTAGACCACCTGTTCTGGTTGAATACACCTCTTCAATCAATATATTTTTTCCCCACCAGAAAAAATTACAAGGACATGACCTCGCTACTGCAGGATAAACCATTTTCACTAATTAGAAGTTCCTGTTATTAGCTTCCCATGCATAGTATTTAACTTTTCCAGAATTTCAAATGACCTCAGTCCTGTGTTTACCATCACATCTGCACACCTACCTGCAAAGCCTCAAAATTAAAATAGCCAAGGCTATATTTTGCTTCAAAATAAGAAAACATGCAAATCAGTATTTCTGTCACAGAACTGTTAGGTTTAATCCTATTCCTACTATATCCAGAAACCTGCTATTGACTTCAATGGGAGTTGGCATGAGTCCTTAACTATGAATAAATATGAAAGGTAGTTGTCAGTGATTTTCAGTGTGAAAATGACTTTGTAGACATTGTAAACAGAAATGGCAGCTGGCAAATATTCAGTCAGAAAACTCTGCAATTGAAATCTACTAATGAAGCATGTTTTCTGCAGACCTAGTTTTCAAACTATTCTCTGAGATCTATGGAGTTCAGAGAAACTTTTAGTACTCCATTATTTATGAAACTTGCTGTTCATTACAATTTAAAGCTGTGAACACAAAGGGAATATTTAAGCACATGCATTGTCATAAGACACTACAATCAATGCTTTATGTCACTCTACAATGCTCCAGTATGTTTGGGAAAACAATACAATAATGGTATCTATGCAAACCTGTGTGGTAGTTGCATAAACAGTTACACACATTCAGCTTCGATTAAATGAATACACACATGTACAAGTCTCAGCAAGATATGCGTCTTTGAAGAAATAGGGGAATCATTTTAACATCTCTGAAGGTGCTTCACAGTTAATCCAGACCATGGTTCTCTAAATTAAAGGTTACTTCATGCATGAGAAGTTTGGAAATTTTAAATAGTTTATTGTTTCATTTACTATAGGAGACACAGCAATCCTGACTAAGTCATGAATACTAGCTAAAGACCTAGCAAAAAACATTCTGAGAGAAAAAGTTACTAGATCTCGCTCTTATTAGAGAATAATTAAAATTATTTTTTACTTTCCTCGCTCTGAAAAAAATGTTTTTGATCTATGAACTAAATAGAAAACAGATTTTTGAAGACAGATATTCGAAGTTAGTCATCTTAAATGAGTAAAGTTATATGCATTGGTAAGTTTGAGAGATTAAACCGTAAGTAAGTATTTGGAGAGAATCAGTAAGCACAAAAATTGACAATTACTTTATATTCTAGATCCACAGCACTTCTTCTTTTGTGGATTCTAATTTATATTCCATTGGCTTCTAGCAAGACTTCAATTTTTATGTTTAACTCCTGCTGTTACGAACACCTCATATCTTTAGGACAAATTTTAATTCTTGAAAAGGAGTTCTGAAGACACAGATTTCCTTCTTAGCTCTTCTCTTATGATTTTCATGAAAGTATTGTAATTTCATGGACTGCAAATGCAGATTAAATGTTGTATTTAAAATATATTTCTTTAAAGTGCGAGAATAGTTTCCAGACACTTTGGATTGGTTTTGGTTTTGCTTGTCCTCACTGCAGCCACTCCTGTGTTTCAATTTCTTCCTCATCTGGGTACCCTGATCACTTGAGGTATCATCACATCTGTCAGTTCAATATCAGGATTTCTCAAAAAAAAAAAAAATATCAATTTAAAAAACGAGTTGTGGTTACATACAGCAGGTTGTTTCTAGCATTTGTGAGGTATCTTTAGCTCTGCCTCAGAAAAAATGCCCACAAGCAGTCAACCTCAGGAGTAAGGAGGCTGGGGGTTCAACTGGAAGTATCTCCATCCGAAGTTGCTTCGCTCGTGGTACAAGCCATGCTTTGGACCAGGGCTGAGGGTGCAAGGCTGAGCCACATCCGAGGGCTGCTGTTCCCGCCTGAGCACGTGAGGGGGCAAGCAGGGAATGAGGTGCTGTGAGGCTGCCTGCTGGGCTGGCTGTGAGTGGTTTCACAGATAGGCTTTGACTCACAGGAAGAGAGTATTTTTCCCACGCTATCTTCTCAGCGTGCCTCACTGTTATTTGGTCCGAGCATAGGAAAAATATTTACCCTATGAAAGTACATGTGATACTTAAAATGACAAATATATATTTTATAAGCAACCTTTTGGAATCGGCCCTTCCTTTAGCTACGTGCCAAAATATGGGTGCAGTAATTAGGGTTCCCCCTCTGCCTGTAATTGAAACCAGAGATGTGGCTGCAACAAAACTTTCACATCTGAAGTCTGGGCTTCTCCCAGGGCTATATTTGGATCCAGGGATTTGCTTCAGACCATTAGAGGGAAATGAGTCAGTCACAAAACCAGTATCAGAAATTCAGCGATACTTTAAAACTAGCAGTTTTCCCTGTCTTCAAGAACACTGGTTTCTATGTCAAGCTGTTATTACACAAATGCTAATAAAAAAGCATTTTTTTAAAAGCAGCAGAAATATCTGTCTCATTATGACCTTAAAATGAGACATATTAGCAGTTTTGAAGTTTACCTATGTATTCTGGAAGCTTGTTTAATGCTGACTACAATAGGGACAAGACGGAAAAGGAGATAACTTATTTTCTTCTCAGAAAACAAAGGTAGCTATTTTCTTCATCTCCTGGTTTGGTAGCTTTCTAGCAACACAGAGGCATTCAACGTGGAACACAGAGGAAACACTTGATTGTGGTTCTCTATTTCTTAAAACACTTCATAAAGAAAAAAAGGTAGAAAGGTGAGGAAATTACACACTATGTGGGGAGAAAGTAATTCTTGGGAGTGTCTAGCAACACAGAGGCATTCAACGTGGAACACAGAGGAAACACTTGATTGTGGTTCTCTGTTTCTTAAAGCACTTCATAAAGAAAGAAGGTAGAAAGGTGAGGAAATTACACATTATGTGGGGAGAAAGTCTTTCTTGGGACAATCGGCCCTTCCTTTAGCTACGTGCCAAAATATGGGTGCAGTAATTAGGGTTCCCCCTCTGCCTGTAATTGAAACCAGAGATGTGGCTGCAACAAAACTTTCACATCTGAAGTCTGGGCTTCTCCCAGGGCTATATTTGGATCCAGGGATTTGCTTCAGACCATTAGAGGGAAATGAGTCAGTCACAAAACCAGTATCAGAAATTCAGCGATACTTTAAAACTAGCAGTTTTCCCTGTCTTCAAGAACACTGGTTTCTATGTCAAACTGTTATTACACAAATGCTAATAAAAAAACATTTTTTTAAAAGCAGCAGAAATGTCTGTCTCATGATGACCTTAAAATGAGACATATTAGCAGTTTTGAAGTTTACCTATGTATTCTGGAAGCTTGTTTAATGCTGACTACAATAGGGACAAGATGGAAAAGGAGATAACTTATTTTCTTCTCAGAAAACAAAGGTAGCTATTTTCTTCATCTCCTGGTTTGGTAGCTTTCTAGCAACACAGAGGCATTCAACGTGGAACACAGAGGAAACACTTGATTGTGGTTCTCTATTTCTTAAAACACTTCATAAAGAAAAAAAGGTAGAAAGGTGAGGAAATTACACACTATGTGGGGAGAAAGTAATTCTTGGGAGCAAGGTCTAGATTTTTAGCTTGCCCTAAGCAGTCATATAGGACTGTCACTGGGATGAGTTGCAACACTGAATTTGGATTTACTAAAGTTAATAATTAATTGCTCTGACCTGTATTATGTTATCATAGCTGCTTTACCACCTTGTACTTAGTTTGGTAATCATTGTAATTCCACTAGACAGTTAAGTAAATGCTGTGGTGTGTTTTGGTATTTCCTTCCCACCAAAAGTATGCTGTGACTTACAGAAAAGTATTGAGTCTACTTCTTCTAGAAAGAGCCCCAAACAAAGCTACGTCTGGCAGTAAGGAACCTGGAACAGAGCTTGCACAGCACACAATGGCAATTAGTGCTTTGGAGAGAAAATGGTAAGACTAATCTAAAGGGCTCTGTGGTACAGACAAGTCAGAACTAGGGATGACTTGTCAGAAAGAAGGGTGGAAGTTTGGGGGAACAAGCAGAAAAGTTAATGCCTGAAAAAACATGTTCTTTTTGAGATTGCTGAATCTAGTAATTTCTTGGGTACCAGTAAATTATTGTGAAGTCCACTGTCCAATATCATGTCTCATTCTGATCTACAGAGAGGATGTTATTGCCTCAAGTAGCACAAATCTATGCCATGAAAGAGACTAGAATCTTGCTGGAAAAAAAGGTACTAGTTTGTAGTGTAAGTAAAGCCCGTATCTACACAAGGGTGGTAATGATTTAGCACTGAATGGTCACACCTATATTTGGGATTTCCTAAAGCTCAACTCCTTGTCTTCGCAATTTTCTTTTTATAGAGTTATACTCTTTATGCAGCTTGGTGTTGTGTTATGTTTGTGTTACTGCTGCAGATTTAGAATTCCTAACCCTACCGTGCACTTTACTTAGTATGCAAGTTACATATGTTTTAAAAATTGTTCTTGTGCAATGACACAGTTATCCCCAGGTAGGTTAGAAAATGTATTTACTGTGTTAACAACAGGACTAAATTACTGGAAAGGGGTAAATGAGGCATCCTCAAATTTCAGTTGATGGGTTAGTCTCTGACTGGGGAGGTGCAGGAAAACATCTTACTCCTATTCACAAGGTTGCATCTTTTCCAAGCTGTCCTCTACCTAAGTCAACAATTGGGAGTTTTCTAGTAGGTGTGACTCACTACCACTTAGAAATTTGTAAAAAGATTTGCCTGTCTCCTCCAGTTATTTACATCTTGTGCTCTCCAAATCAGCAATATTCAAACAAATTAATTCTTTGAAGGTGTGTGCACTCCGAACAGGTTTAAGTTAACAATGAAGCAGCCAAAGAAAGCCTTTGTATAGGATTTAATAAGGCTTATAAATACTCTGACTTCTTAAAATATTAGCTTATATATTGATGTGGACTTGAGCAATTTTCTCTGAGTATTTTAGAAGCCTCCTTAAAATCCTTGGAAACGGACAAATCACCAGGGCTTTGCTTCTGTTGCTACACACAGCACTTGAAGTAGAAAAAGTAAAGTGCAGATACTGCACTTCATATTAATAAGACAAAATGACAGGATTTAATTATTTTCCCTGCATTTGTCTGCTGACAGGCACAACAGCTGAATCCACAATGAGCTGGTACTGATAGGGTGATGGGTACTAACCTGTCTTGCTGGAAGCTGATTGTGTTTTGCCTGGGTGTAAAAGTAACAGTTCCTGCCTTGCTCTGTGCAGAGGCTGACTCGCTGGCAAGGGGCAAAAGGCAGTGATTTCTGAATCCCACAGCAATTTGAGCTGAGTGGGGTTTTCAAGCCTCTGTCTTACATAAAGGCGAGACAGAAGTTCACAGCTGCTGCTCCCAAACCACGCCAAGCTCCTGCAAGTGCTGCAATCACTCTCGTGCTGGAGAAAGTTAGATCCAGTCAGTGCCATCTTCTGACTGTGCAAAACAAACTAATGTTTTTGTTAACTCTTCCTCAACATGCAGCAGTTCACCTAACAAAGTGATATGTATGACTTAAAATAAAAAGTGACATTATGTCATAATACCATTTTCTGTCCTACTCTGAGCAAAGTACTCGGCTCATAATAAGAAAAAAGTATTTAAGGTTGCTTCTAATTTTTGTGCCAAGTCCACAGGCTAAAATTACAAGCCTCCTTTAGCTACTGTTAACAAGTGGTATTGCTGAATTCTTATAAACGGCCATATTAATATCAGGGGCTTTTACTCTATGATTGATTCACTGCACTATATTTCATGGCATTGTCAAGGAAATGTTTTAGCAAAGGAAAATATTCAGAAGCAACTAGTACAAATAAGTATGCAGGAAGGCATTTTGGCTGTAACACAAGTGTAGATGTAAATATACAATGAAATGTTTGCACAAAGCATTTTGAGCACTGTTAAGTTATTCTGCTGCTATGACTATACTATGTAAAGACATTTTCATATTTCTGAGTGGCACAGTGCCATGTTGCATTCAGCCAGACACTGAATAAATTGGTTGCTTGTAGTTTGATCTCACAGAAGATTATTTAATTTTAATTTTTAATTTTCTTCCCAAGGTAAATATGACAGCAATTAATATGGCAGAGATGGAGAATTCACATTAAACACTGCTGCTCCCCTGGGATGAGCTCTCTCAAAGCATGTTTGGAAAGGAATTAAAACCAGAAACTTTTCCCACGTTTCCTCATGTTTCTTATTTTTTTGTTATGGTCAGAAAATGTCTTTAAACATTGTGAACAATGGGAGGGCTGCTGTTCCTCATTCTTGAAACACATCTGGAAATGTTTGACCTAATCTGCGTTGTGTGCCATCATCTTTCTCATACATTTTGAAGTCCATTATACTGCTGAAATTCTTTCTGTAAACTCTACACTGGCAATTCATTATCTTTCCCCTGTCAGACATTTAAAACCACTGTCTAATTACCCTTTGAGTGAGACAGATTTTCTATAACACAATAGGCTTTTTTTTTTTTTTCTACATTTTGGATATATTAAGTGCAAAATGCACTTAGGATACCACATGCAAACTTGATGTTTTAATACAGGAAGACCTAGTATATGGATGGGTTTTTTTCAGTATTTGAATTCCCTGAAGTGTCATGGAAAGTTTTCCACTTTGTTTCTTTAAAGATATGATTCAGGGGGTCTTGTCATTGCAGAGATCAGAGCTGGGATATATGTTATCAAAGGACCATTTCATTTGTTTCCGGGAAAAAAAGAACTTCAGGATACTTAGAAAATATTTCTGCAGAAAGCTTTCTTTAAGAACTGTTTCATAATTATTTGGAATTTAGAGATCTGTACATTATTGATACTGGTTCTGTACACCAGTAGTATTACTAGAAGCATCACGGATCTCCACTTTCTTCTAAATCAATGATGATTTTGTCATAAATAGCCATTGGCAGGAGCCCACAGTCATGTTCAGAGCAAGGGCATGATTCCAGTCCCCACCAGGGCAGGAAGAGGCTGAATATAGGTGTCCTGCAGCACAAAGGATGACAGGCTGCTTTGCAAAAAGAAGCTGCAGACACAGTAGCTGCATGTCCAGCAGCTTGTTTGACTCTTAGACCTTCATATCAATGTCCATTTTGCCCCTGAATAAGTCCTGGCCCATGGCCATCTTCTAGGACCTCTCCTTCGCGCTTGGCATCTTCTAGAGACTTCAGGTTTTCCCGGAGTAAAATAATGGCATCACTTCCTTCACAGAGCTGATTCTACCTGCCTGGGTATTTCTCCTACCACATCAAGTGTAATGTAATTAAAATGCAATATGCTACCATGGAAGTGAACCTCCAAATAATTCCAGATTTTTATCTTCTAGAAACAGAGAAATAGTTTCATCAGCAGGAAAAAACCCAGACTATCAAAAGTATTGGTAATGGCTGAAGGTCATTCACTTCTTGTGTTCTTAGTTAGTGCAAATGCAGTAAATATTTGTTGGTATCTAATTCCGTCTTGCATTGTTCACAAAGAGGGAAACTTTTTTTTTTTTAAATAGCAGCACATAAATGCAGTATTACATTTACTGGGAGATGTTTAAAATGTTTTATTATACTTTTTTTCCACAAAAATATATTTCAGATTTTTTTTTCCCCAAAATGCTGGTATACTTGATTTTAAAAGTTTTAGTATTGTTATTTTATAAGTTCAAGATTTATTTTGAAATTTAGGGCCCAAATTCATCAAAGCACATGACTATACATGTGAGATCCATCAAAGCCATAAATTTTATCCTTTTATAATGGTGCATTATTTATGTTAGTATTTATGTTAGCATTTTTCTTAACAGTTTATTTCAGTACACAGATCAGCCTAATGAAAGAAAAGGTAGTTCTTTTCTGCTTTTCTTTTTTTTTGGTAAAGTAATGTATGGTTATATAATGGCTCTGAATAAACATATTTTTACATATAGATAACAATGCCTACATTATAAAAAAAGTATTCTGTATATTTATGTATTAAGAGTGTGGTTCTTGCTTGAAATTTTTCACTGTCTCATTTGCTACACATTATGCAGCAATAAAAAATAAAGCATTACTGATATCCATGCAGTAGAAACAAATGAGTTTCTATGTAAAAACTGAAATCAGAAATATAGAATGTTATATAAACATTCTTCAGCTGCTTGTTCTTAGCATTGTGTTTATTGATTCTTAAAATAATACTTTAATAATTTTGATAGATGGCCCCTGGAAGCTGGCCTGACACCATCAGAATTACAGCATACTTTAAAAGGGCCTTTTCTGCCAGATATGTTTTTTCAGCAGCAGGTCCAGCCAGAGTAGCTTCTGCCTGTTTCTCCTCTTATCTGTGCCACTCGTGCTGGGTCTGCAGCACTCCTCTGCTATGCCATTCATTCCAGCTGTTTCAAGAGAAGAAGAACCTGTATTGGGGAATTAGTTATTTTTAACCCTGGAACAGTTGGTGTGTGACCCTGAAAACCCTTTGTGTCTCAGGGGCAGAAATAAGCAGTGTGGTGCATCTGAAAGAAATAGTTATTGTACTGCATCTCCAGAGAGACAAACGTAATACTTCAGCTACTTCCAGAGTCTCTAAAGCTCTCAAAGTTTACCTTGTTAGAGTATTATATGAGAATAAGAGGGTCTGATTCAGTCAATACAAAATGAAGCTCTTAAGGGAAGAGCCTTTTTCAGATTAAGTCTTACTGAAATAAATGTCACAAACAAGGAACAATTATCAAAATGAAAAGTTCAGCCCCTTTTTTTAATATGATGTTTGAAAGAGATCACCTTCAAAAGCCTAAAAATTCCTTGGTGTTTCCAAGAAACTACATCAGTTATGTGTTCAAATTCCCACGATGTCAGTTGTCACCAGTCAGTGGCTTCAACACGAGGAGCCATTGAGATGTACATATCCATAACAAATCAGTTTCATTGTGCCGTATGAGGTAGTTTTTTAATAACTGCTTATGAAGAATTTAAAAGGTTTTCTCATTAGAATTCTTCTCTCTACTCTTTCAGAAACCTCATTCATCAATGTGACCAAAGGTATTTCTCATAAAACAACTCCTCTGCCTGAATCACTAGAGCCCCTTTCAACCAAGAACTTAACCATGCACATAACTTTAATTACCTGAAGCACTGAAGTCAGTAGGGATTACATGCTTAAAATGGCACATGAGCTTAAGTGCATTCCTGAGCAAGGTCTTAGAAAAGCCATTATTTTAATGCACATATGATAAAACTGTCACATCACAGGAAGTTAAAAGAGAAAACAAATGTTTTTAATATTTTTTTTCTTTCTTCCTGTTTTGTAGGGGCACGCATTTGTTTCTGTGGTGATTTATAGCTACCAATAATCTTCAGCTGTGGTTGCCTTATCTACTATTCTGGAATCTTCTGCTCTTGTTAGTAAACAGAAGAGAACTATTAAACACAAAGCCAAGTACTCTTAATCTCAAGAGAGAGACTTTGTACAGTATGTTCTGTACAAAACTGAAAGACTTGAAGATCACAGGCGAATGTCCTTTCTCCTTACTGACTCAAAGTCCCATTACTGACGAACATGACAAGGACTCCACAGAAAACAGCTCTAGAGCAGCTTTGCCCATCTGCAAAGAAGTCCATGAAAAAGATGCCCAAGGAAACCTTCCACAAAGGAAAACTAGCAGAAGTAGAGTGTACCTGCACACATTAACTGAAAGCATCTGCAAACTAATCTTTCCTGAGGTAAATAGATACTGTGTAATAATAGTAATTTACTAGCATTTAATTATAAATATTAAAAAAGCATTTTATGCAAGCCTTTAGATGCAAACCTTTGGAAAGTTGTTTTGACTCCAAAGTTTATGTTCTTTTGTAGTTCTGCATAGTTTAAATCCTCATTTCATCCTCTTCCATTCTTTCTGGATACGATTTTTCCACAATTGGTTTTGTACACTTTCACACCATCCCTTCCACTGTATTTCCATATATTTTTGTCTTGTATTTGCAACCCTCCACTGATCATTTACATTGTTCCTTTTAAGTCCACGTATTTTTGAAACATTTTTTTATGTAGAGATACAGTTAGAGAAACTCTGACTTGTTACCTAATTACATAAATTATGTGGTCACCTCATCAATTCACCTAACTGAATCTATACAGCTATATACATTAGTCATTATCACACCGAAAAAAAAGAAATAGAAATAGAAATAGAAAAAAAGAAATCACCTGTTATGATGCTAATCTCCTGCCATACTTTTTAAAAAAACATTACTATCTGTGTTTGCCACAAAAGTACTTTTATGTCTCTGCTCAACTAAATTGAAATTAGGTACAGTGCATGCAGGGTGGTTCGCTTGAGTGGAGATGAATAACATGGCTTATCTCTGTAAAAAAAACATGAAAAATATAGTTCCATAACATTCAGCATTTGGGCTTGCCTCGATTCTGTGGGAAGTGTGGAAGACTGACTGGTATATATTGGGACAAATGGCCAACCATGTATACTAATTGATTACAATTAGTAATTGTTACTCAATATGCAGTGTACCTTACTCAGTGTGATGGAATTGGTTAAATCTATTTGCAGATCTGTTTCCTCAACTTTTCATCTATTATCCTTTTGGTAAAACTCTGTTATCTATTTCTGATAGACCCTTTCTACCTCTGCTGCACTTACACAGAAGAAATTCACTCCTTTAAACTGATCTTTAAACATATAAAGGAAAGGACTTTTAACTCAAGAATGAACCAGCAAAGCTGGTGTCACGATTGCTGTATTGCTTTTCCAGTATATAGTTGTTCGTGGAATTGTTAATGAAATAAATGGTGGTTTTTTTCTTAAAAGAGTGATACAACTGTGTGCAGCAACCTATTATATAATCACGATAGGCTACTGCATCAGCTGGGACAAAAGCTTGGTGAAGTCAAGGATATCATGACCAGGAGCTACTGATGTTCAAGGTTATTGTGATTGCTATTTACAGTTACTCAAGTCATATTCATTGGAACTTTGGCAAGTATAGTAGTTGGTTCTAATGCTGATTTGGCGTCAAGACCTGAGCATCTTCCCAATCCCAGTTCTCCATAGAAGGGTTTTGCTTGTTTAAAAACATAGTTTTCATTGCTTACATACTTTACAGTGCCTTACTTAACAATCAGTAACTAATGTCATCATCTTTCCAATTGGAAACTCCAAAACAGGGGGCTCATCATGAGCCTGATTGATTAATGTCGTCCTCATGAAAACAGTGATTTGTGCATGGAAGCACAGCACATAGTGAATCCAGAACAAATGTTGATTAAATTTGAGATACAATGTTTCATTTGCTTCTTTGAGTGTTTACAGAAATATAAAGAACATTGCTGGAAGATAAATAATGAATTGGATGGCATTCCATTTAATGTACTCTTTAGACACAGATGTAATTTACATTGGGCTCATATAAATGCTAGAACAGTTGTTCAGTTTAGATTTTTGCTAGGAAAAAGTCTCCAGAATATATTGCCTTTCTTTAACATTATATTTTTCTCGTGTGTACTTTTGTGTATACAAAAAGTACAAGTTGCAGTAGAAAACACTAGTTTCTTCAGGGAAAGAGAACCAAAGAAAAGCCAGAGCACAGCAAGCCTCACAGCCAAATTCTATCATGGTGTTCTGTGACACTGTCCTGATAGGAATTTGGGGTTTTGAATGATCAGAGACTACATACAGCTTTACTTTGAAATATGCATTTGCGGAAGTGTTGTATCTGTTCCAATCGGGAACTACAGAAAGGATAGGGAACCATCGGATCAACGTAAATTAAGGTAAATCTTCATGATACTCCACAGGGTCTTTTTTTACAAAGGTTATCTACAGTGACTAGATTTTCATCTGGAGGATATTTGGGTTTGCAGCATACATAGCCAAAATTCTTCTTTTCCTACAAATGTAAAATAAATGGTTCTAACATTGTTGTGAAATGATGTAGTCTTGAAAACAGAAAAGAAGGTAATCTGAAGCACAGAATGCTATTTTGGTATTTTATAACTGCATTTGAAACTGTTACCTTTTGCAATTCCAATATTCACACTTTTGAAAATTACCCTGAAAAAAAAATCTAACTCTTAATATTCCAAGAAAAGTTACTACCTAGAAGAGCCACATTTTAATATTTTACTATGGGCATAATGCAGAATATAACTGGCTTTTTCTGTTAGGATAATATATTTTAAGCTGAAAAGATTTATTTCTACATTTTGCAACCACAGTAGGGTGGGGCTTTTGGGGCGTGTGTGTAATAATAGAAAGTTGGGTTGGTTATACTTATTTGTTACCAGCACCGTCTTTATTGCCATCCGACAACTTGGAGGTAAAGCACATCACTACATTTAAAGTGCACAGTCATTGGCACACGTGAGCTGAGCGGCTTAATTATAGTGGTATTGGAGCTGAAGACATCAACATAAATTAACCCCACACACAGAAATGACAAGTTGTTTCTAACATCTATACCATCTTGAAAAAAGATGTTAGTCCCAATCACAGCAAAGCAATTCTTCTCAGTATAAAAATATTATTCTTATGATTAAATTTTCAGCAATGACATTTTAATCAACATACCTTTTCTTTTCTTCCAGTTTGAAAGGCTAAATCTTGCACTTCAGAGAACACTTGCAAAACACAGAATAAAAGAAACCAGGTATGTACGTGCAATGGGTTTACCACTAACTTCACAGCAAAACTGTTTTGCAGACAGTTCGTAAGGACTAGGGTGGTGAGCGGAAATCAGGACTTCTGGAATCTGTTTTCAATTATCGTGTCAAATTGGTGTGTGTGAAATTTCATGTAATGTAAGTGAATAATGATTTATTTTATTTTAAAATATTCAAAAATATTTAAATCACTCACAGATGACTTAATGGGCAAATTTAGCCATTTGTGCAGAGGAAATGGCTTTGTTTAAAATGAGCAAGTGTTTTGGAGGAACTCAGAGACTACTCAGGCGTAGATGGAAAGGTAGACTTGGTTGTATATGGATCTAGCCCAGTCTTTCTGTGACCCCAGGAAAAGAATTTTAAATGCAAACAACTAGTACAACACAAAAAAATGGCTTCTGATACAGTAATCAACAATATGCCACAGATAGTGACATACATGTTTTCACTGGACTCACTCAACTGCTGCTTTCTGTTTCTGAGGAACTCAGCTTGATTTTCATCACTCCTTAATTAATCATTTGAGCTTTGTAAGGAGTGAGAATTTCTTAGTGTGTTATTATACATTGAGGATTCAATATATTGAATGCATCATAAAATAGGGCACTTACTTTAAATCTTTCAAAAGCGGAGAAAAATAATGAAGTTGGAAACTACACTGTTGCTCACCTTGATAAGAATAGATAAGTACAATGTATCTTTTAAATTATACTTGATATTTTCAAAGCACTTTACATGCATTGACTGAATCAAAGATAGCTGTCAGATGTACATTGCATTTGCTGAGTGGCTTATTGATATGGATATTTTCCCTGTCTTTTATTATGTGTTGCTTCCTGGAGTATTAGTTTGAAACAAAAAATTATTATGCTATTCTAAATGATGTAGTAATGCAAATGTAAAACTTATCTAAATGTCTCTATTGCTTTTGCATGTAAATATATCTAAGATATTTCAAGTGGAGAAATTCAGGAAGCATGTATCAAAAGCTTATTGCCTATATGGAGATTAATATAACCTACATGTCATTCTCATCATTTTGGGTCTGACATTGAGGTAGACATTTATTGACCTCAGAGAGCTCAGAGGGCTGCAATTTTGTGTCATCACTACCTGGATTACTGCCAACCAACAAGTAACTTTGAAGTTAATAGTTGTTATTGGTATTTCCTCTCAAAAGAGAAATACCTTCTCACCTCTTTTGAATTTAATACTATGTAGTTCCAATAAATGCTTGAATCTAAATTTAAACTATATACGCTAAAAAATACAGTTATGGCTTCAGGCAAAAAGCTGAATCAAACAAAAAAACAGGACTGTTGCAACCTAAAAGTTTTTAATCAATGACAGTCTATAA
This sequence comes from Calidris pugnax, assembly GCF_001431845.1. Lineage (NCBI taxonomy): Eukaryota > Metazoa > Chordata > Aves > Charadriiformes > Scolopacidae > Calidris > Calidris pugnax. Next base: position 5,730,713 of record NW_015090774.1, on the reverse strand, counting down.
CATTTGGGCTCAATCCATAATCTGAGCTCAGACCACTAAAACTTTAATTTATCACAAATGCACACGATAATCTAAAGATCCTACCAAGACGCTATTTTAAATTAATGAAAAACTGCCTATTTGATCAAAAAACTTGGTCTGTAGACATTGAAGACATGGTAGGTAACTTCTGTTACTTACAATTCTTACCATGTTTATTTTGATATTTTGGGGGTTTATTTATATTTTTATGATCTTTACAGAATAACTGGGGATAGAGAAGATTTCGAAAAAATAATCAGCGATCACGCTAATGCAGCAGGTAATGTAAACTTGTTTCATAATAGATATATATATGTATGAACATAGAAATTATATATGTTATATATATAAAATAATATATGTATATATAAATTAGTCTTGTTCCTCCAGCTCCTCCAAGGGCTGCAGGGATGCTGACAACACAGAGCCTAAGCTGTGATCTCTGCAACCAACAGTTCGGTGTCAAAATTTGAGCTAAAAAGACAAGTTTCTCAAGCTGCCATAGAATCATCCACCCCTAAGATTCAACATCTAGAGGGAATTGTAGCATGCATTCAGTAATAATTTACAGTTTTATACTCATGAAAAACTGTTTGATCCTTTTCATCTTCTGAAGGACTGTAGTCTGTCGGAAGAGAACTGCTGTGATGTGTGATACGGAACTCTCTGGCTACATCTGTAATAGTAAATTAATGTTTCCAGGAACTGAAATGTGTCACAGTTGGCCTGTGACAGATAACACTTTTCTAAATGATTTCAAGTAACAGTTGGGGAGTTGGAACATTCCCAACAGTCAGTCTGCACGTGGCTATCCTGTTAAAACATATTTACTAGCAAAGATGTGAGCTGTTGTGTGCCAATTGGCATCAGTGCCCTGGAATATTCCTAGGGTCATTTAATTTATTGGATCAGGCATAGTACTTATATCTGCATGTGTGCACAGACGCTATGTTGTTCTAACTTTTTATTGCCATTTCTTATTTTATTTCTTTATATCAAAGCTAAGGGAATTGGGTTAAATCCTGTGCCAAAACACACGTTGATTCTGTCTACATCTCCACAAAGAACACTGAGTCCTGGATCTTTCCAAACTACAACCTATTGTCTCCCTGTTTTGCAAGTATGTCTTTGGTAACAGCAGGACTCCCAAATGAAAGGGCCCTCAGGTGTCAGTGCTGGATCAGGGAAGGATATTGTTAATTTGATTTGGTCTAGCATTAAAAAAAGTGGAGGGTAGTCTGAGATTCAGCATGATGAGTGCAGTTCTGACTAAAATGTGGTTCCGTGCAGGTGTTCCCGTGGAGTCTCTACGGGAATCTCTTGGTGAAGAGCTATTCAAAATATGCTATGAAGAGGATGAACACATATTAGGGGTTATTGGAGGAACCCTTAAGGACTTCTTGAACAGTTTCACTACTCTGCTGAAGCAGAGTGGCCACAGCCAAGAAGCAGGAAAAAAAGACAGACTTGAAGATGCCTCCATATTATGTCTGGAGAAAGATCAAGACTTCTTAAATGTGTATTATTTCTTTCCTAAGAAAATCACGAGTCTTATTCTATCTGGTATTATTAAAGCAGCAGCTCATATTTTGTATGAAACTGAGGTGGAAGTGATGCTCATGCCTGCTTGTTTCCATAATGACTGCACTGAGTTTGCTAATCAGCCTTACTTGCTATACTCTATACAAGTCAAAAGTGCAAAACCTTCCTTATCTCCTTGTAAACCACAGTCTTCACTCGTGATTCCTGCCTCTATGTTCTGTAAGACTTTCCCATTTCATTTTATGTTTGACAAGGATATGTCAGTTCTTCAAATTGGAAATGGGATAAGAAGACTTTTGACCAGGAGAGAATTTCAAGCTAAGCCAAATTTTGAAGAGTATTTTGAAATTCTTACCCCCAAAGTAAGCTCCACTTTTAGTGGAATAATGACAATGCTAAACATGCAGTTTACTGTACGAGTCAGAAGATGGGATAATACTGATATGAAATCATCCATGGTAAGAGACTTTTTATAGCCATTACTTCTGTGAAGAAATTGTTTTCTTTAGATAGAGTTACAATAGCCAAAAAACATGGTGCACTTTGCATTGTCTACCTCTCAACATCTAATACAACTGAAAAATAATGATTAATTGAGGGCACCCTAATATCATTTAGAATCTGAAGCCAATATTCAGTCAAGACTATGCTTTAGGAATTTTATATAAGTAAAATCTAATTGTTAACTTGATCTTATTAAAAAATAAAGTATTGAGATAATCTCAGTAAATTGAGATAAAGCCAATTACATACCATGCTGCTGAGAATAAGGGCAACTCCAACACAAAGGCAGTGGCGGGGAGAGCTTTTCCAAAGTGCCCCTTAATCATCTGGAAACAACAGCTGTAGGATTTGGGGGAAGAAGTAGACATTTCCTGTGCTTATTCAGCCTTTGGTATCTTTGATATTCTCATATTTTCACCAGATGCAATTGCCAAAGGTCCCACTTAGTTTCAGTTGATGGGATTATTTACCATCTTTGCTGAAGCTGGGTCTGTGGCAAATGACCTGGGCCAGTAAAAAACATTGAATATTCAATGACTGCTTTTATTCATCACTGGTCCCAGCTGACTTCCAGCTTATATACACCTGAGGCACTCCAGGATGAATTACCAGTTCAGACTAAACACACCAAGGACTCAAATAAAGAACAGTAATAAAGGTTTCACCCAGTTATTATTGAAGTGGGAAAAAAAAGTATAACTAATTAGCTACTTCATCTCAAATCCATTTCTGTACAAGGCAAATGTTTATGATTACAAGGGGTAGTAGACTCTGCTTTGCCATTGCATGTACTTAACGTATGCAAATTTACATTAACAATTAGCAGGTTTTCTTAGAGGTCTGCAGCACCTTGCACATTACACAACTAAATACAGAAGGGACACAAAAATGCTTCCCTTTTTTAGATTAAAATGGGATATTTCTGCCATATATGCCTTTAATTTTAAATTGCAGCCAGTACTGAACAACCTATAATAAAACTGAAGCAGATTTTCTCACTTTATCTTACAAAGAAGGTGGTACATGAACTAAATACTAGAGTTATTAGCAGAAATTTATAGCAAACTATAGCCAGAAACATTTTATCAATAGATGAAAATACACACAATTATTCTTTTTGGTTTTCTTCCTAAGCTAAAACTGGCACTGATACTCAAGCATAATTAGCTGTTTATCTGTAAGTTGTGGTCTAACTTTTTATCAGAAGCTGAAGCAAAATAAACTTACTTGATGGCTGTAAGATTCAGCACCCCTTAGTTATCTTTAAGCAACTAAATGAAAATGTGAGGACTACGGACCAGTCTGATTTTCCTATGTTTCAGCAAAATGTATTTCCTCTAAACCTCTTGCTTCTAAACATTACTGTGCATGTTTAATGAATTCTTGTTTCTTTAACTGTTTCAGGTAATGGATCTTAAAGGCCAAATGATCTATATTTTTGAATCCAGTGCTATCCTGTTCTTGGGATCTCCTTGTGTGGATAGACTAGAAGATTTTACAGGACGTGGATTGTACCTCTCAGATATTCCCATTCATAATGCACTGAGAGATGTTGTTCTGATAGGAGAGCAGGCCAGAGCTCAGGATGGACTGAAGAAGAGGTTAGGAAAGCTAAAAGCGACCCTTGAGCAGGCCCATCAAGCACTTGAAGAAGAAAAGAAGAAGACCGTAGATCTTCTGTTTTCAATTTTTCCTGGAGAGGTTGCTCAGCAGCTGTGGCAGGGACAAGTTGTGCAAGCCAAGAAATTTAATAATGTCACAATGCTTTTCTCTGACATTGTTGGATTCACTGCCATTTGTTCCCAGTGCTCACCTATGCAGGTTATCACCATGCTTAATGAGCTTTATACTCGCTTTGATTACCAATGTGGAGAGCTAGATGTCTACAAGGTACACAACTTACTGCATTTCTGTGGGGTTCTGGGGGAAGGAAATGAAGACTAAAGGGGACAAAGAATAATAGAAGTGCAAAAAATTATTTTGCCCTCAATCTTCATTATAAGAAAGCTATATTAAGATAAATCACAAAACAAACAAACAAAAATCCCAACAGAATCAGCTGTTCACACAGCCAAGACAGAAACCCATAAAAACTTGAGTTAATTTTAAAAATTAATTTCAATGACAGTGATGTGAATATGGAGTGAATAGGTGTTTAATGTAGATTAAGAATGTAAAGCAAGGAAAAGTATTTCAGCATCATGCCGAGCAATAAATACAAGCTGTGCAATTTTTCCTTTTGAATGATACTGCAGGATTTGCCCAGGACTTAAATAATTTAGCATGACAAATAAGACTCAGTCAATATGGAGGTACAATTCCTACTGAAGCCATGGCTATTCTTTTATATGTCAAACAGTTTAACATTAAGGAACAAATATGCCTCTTTTTAGGTTGAGACTATTGGAGATGCCTACTGTGTTGCTGGAGGTTTACACAAAGAAAGCGAAACACACGCTGTTCAAATAGCATTGATGGCCCTGAAGATGATGGAGCTGTCAGATGAGGTGGTGTCTCCCCATGGAGAGCCTATCAAGGTCATATATTTCATTGTATTTTATACGCTTAAAGCGAGCATGTTTTTTGTTTAGTTGCTTTTGCACATCTCCAAAAAAAGAACATAGAAAGCAGTACCAGCTAAGCAAAACTCAAACATCTGAGTATAAGTTACAAAGAAGAGGTATCAAAATGTTTCAACTGCTGTATAATTTGATTAATTAGCAAAATTCTGTACTCTGAGATTAGGATTTACTCTATGTGTGACGTTGTCAATGGAGTTCAATTGGAACTACAGCATGGACATATTGTCTTTGCTATTCCCTAAGACTTGGCTGCTGACCTTAACAGCAAAGCAAGTACTATAAATTAACTGTCACCAGTCTAACAACATTGTGTCATGTAATTCCTGTCAGGAAAGTATCCAAGTGTCATAGTAACTCCTGCTGACATTTCTAAAGCAATTTACTACCACAGAGACCACCGTTATCAGAGTGATATCATATAAAGGATTACTTACTATACATGCAAAGCAGGGTAAACTTCAGCTAGTTTCCTCGCAATGAGCACTGATGACCAGAACACAGATATTTTAAGGAGGCTGTATAAAATCAACTTATATTAGTTACTCATTCTTTTTTTTTTTTTCAATAGAGGAACAATTTGTAAAACTGACTTTAACCATTTTATTTTACCTACTAATGCTGTTTTCTGTCTTTTATTTAAAGATGCGCATTGGCCTTCACTCTGGATCTGTCTTCGCTGGAGTTGTTGGGGTTAAAATGCCTCGTTATTGCCTTTTTGGAAATAATGTAACCCTTGCCAATAAGTTTGAATCTTGCAGTATACCTAGAAAAATAAATGTCAGCCCAACAACTTACAGGTATAGTGCTTCATATCTGTACAATATCCACCTGAAGCAGTTAATTGTAACAGTTCATTATCTTCCTTTCCCTCTGAAGTACTGCTGTTTGTTTTCCTTTTTCTCTCTCTCTGACTGCTCGTGAATGCACCATGGTTATTTTTAGTCAGAATGCAACCAGCAGCAGCAAGAAAAAAGGGTGAAACAGAACAGTTGATATTTATTTTTCAGATGTCACATTTAAAATAAATGGACTGTCTGGGCCAATTTTGCTTCTTACCCTGCAGCTGTATACCTTTTGCCTTTTTTTTTTTTTTCCTTCTCTCATATAGTTGGCTCCTCTTTGAGCTATGAGGCTTTCAGTGTGAACTGGATGCCAAACTGGCTGCAGGTGCTCTTGAAAATAACAACCGAACTGAAGAATTGTTAAACATCACCCTACGCATCTTCATTCTCTTTTGGTTAGGGAAGATGAATTAATAGGATGCAATGAATCAACCACACCAGTGTTTAGTTTATATAGGTCTTGGTCCCAACTTGGTTTAAACCTTTTATTATGGAACTTAGGCTGTCTATCAACATTTGTTGTGACGTGTACTACATGATTATGCAGACAGCTGGCAGTGGTCCTCTACATCTTCCATGGGAAAAACGGCATCTCTCCTCTGTCCTCCCAGCCTAATACTCTCTTTGTATTATCCGTTTAATTGCACTTAAAAATCACCTTGCAATATGTTTGTGACCGAGCACTAGTGTCTTGTAGATGCCAGGAAAAATAATAGGAAGCTGTTTAGAATGTGATTGAAACAACAGTCTACATCTGAAGTGCAGATCCAGGTCTGAGTGTTATGCCACTGAGATGTTTGCTTCTTCCAGAGTGCCCAAAAGCTTTGTAAGAATGAACTGTAGAGAGTGAATCTACTAGTAGAAAGTGATATGGCTGGATATAATTTATTTTTTCCTTTTAAGAAAGCTCTGATACCCTCACTATAGCCTGGACAGTCCCTTATGCCTACTCAGCATCTACCCACTGCCATGTATGCGATAATGCCTTGTGGCAAGGTTCTGTGGCCAATGTCAGACAGAGAATTTGGGACAGGATCCTGACATCCCCTGCAGCATGTGCTATGTGACTTACAGTGTGCCAAGCTTTAGATCATCTTGTATAGTTGATTTAGACAAAAGTATCACAGGTTTTAGGGCACACAGAAAGTAACCTTTTAGGTCATTAACAATCAAGAGATAGCATTAGCATCACCAGTGCTTATACATGTCAGAAGAACAGTGCTGGCCAACAGTGTTTTTTTTGTCATATCCATATGGAAAATAATTTTGAATGATACTGGCTACTGTCTTTTCTTAAAACCATTGGGCACTTCATCACCACAGGACTTGCCTACAACTTGTGGCATAAGTAGGTTTCTGGACGGCTGTGTATTCATCTCGAGAAAATATTTGAAATGGGTACACTGCTGAAACAAAGAGAGAATTAACTCTCCAAGTGCCCAGAAAACAGGCAATTTGGTTAAAGGGTAAACTATTATTACTGTTGTGGTATGGTTTTTGCCCCTGAGTGAATGATGTGTCAATTTCGGGGGTTTTTTTAGTGGTTTTTTTTTTTTTTCTTTCTGATTCGTACACCCATTCTAACCACATGTTGATAAAATTATGGTATCTTGCTCAACTCCTGTATATTGCAATAATTGTTTGGAAGTTTAGATACCAGTCATCAGTATTTACCCCTACAGATTAGCAATCTGTGTTTCAGATAAAGAGGACCACTGGGTTTAGTGGACCCATGTGTGAAAAAGCAAAATTGTTAGAATTGGTAAGAGGATCTGAATAGTTTAGTTAATAAGCTTTTCAGTATTTCCTAAGTTGAAAAATTAATTATGGTGCCAGTTTCATGTGCAAATCTGAGCTAGCTTTCAATACTAAATAGTTTTTGAAAATACTTACAACAAACATAGCATCTACATACAAAATATTGTCAAGATGAAAAAAGAGAGGCAATACTCCTGCTTGTGCTGGCGCACAAGTTAATAGGTTATCAAGGTTAGCAAATAAATAGTATTTTTTATATTTTCAGTAAATAACATATAAATGTTAAATTAGATTCTGCCCTGCTACATTCTGCCCTGCCATACATGAAGAATTATTGAATGTCTGCACTTTGTAAAAACAATTAGTGAGTGATTAATTTTTAATCAAGATGATTCATTTTTGTTCTAGGTTGTTAAAGGAATATCCAGGTTTTGTGTTCACACCTCGGTCAAGAGAAGAGCTTCCACCAAATTTTCCCAGTGATATCCCTGGAATTTGTTATTTTCTGGATTCTTATATTCAAGAAACAAACTCACAGACTTGGTTTCAAAAGAGAGATTTGGGAGATGGCAATGCCAATTTTTTGGGTGAGGAAACAGGAATAGACTAAATTGTACATTCACAAGTGTATAGAATAAATTTATAAATATTTTGATTTTTTTTGTATAAATTGAAAATTTTTTAAAATGTATGAAACATGAAAGCACTTTAGATTGTTAACACCTGAAAGCCAGTATTAAAATTTCAGGAAGTATGTCACTGACTACTTTTTATTTTTCCTTTGCATAAGGAACATAGTCACTAAAATAATGTTGCAACTTCACTGTTGAAAATGCTACTAAAAAGTACATTTTCCTTGTGGTAATTTCTAAGTGCTACGTAACAACTCTCTCAGTTCTCTCTGTGCTGAGAATTCTAGATGTATTATACATGCAGTGTGTGAGGAAATGTAATGTGCAAGTGACGCAGCCATATGCAGTGTTGTGAGCTGGTGCTTATCAATTACTATTAAAATACATTTTCTTAGTGATTCCAGAAGAAAATATCCATTAAAATATTGTCATTGCTATCACATAATTCTCCCAGTGCATCATTTGGGCCCCATCCTAGAAGCTGCTCACCATCTTCTAACACCGACTGGAGTTAATGTGTTGAGGGCGTGCAGCATCTTCTGGATCAGGCTGCTAATTGTAGCTTATACACGTATAGCAGAGTTTGCTGCTTACTGTTTCATGAACTTTATTTTGTGTATAAAATGAATATAGATTAAAAGACTGTATAATCACATACTAAAGTCTTGTAATCATCAAACAATATTTTAATTCTTGGGGTTTTTAAAATACTTTACAAAAAATAATAGTATCCACTTGCTATTATGTATTAGAGCAATAAATGTTTTCCTTTTGTTGTCATTTAAATTTGAAATGTTTTAAAAGAAGTGTAATAAAACATGCTTTGGAGTGTTTGCTTAGAAAGGAAATTCCAGTCAGACTGTATAAAATGCAACAGAATCTTACCACTTTACAGCTACCATCCTTATTGAAGGACAGCAATGTGGGTATGACATGTTATTGAAATGCTTATGGTATACTCACTTTAAAGTCGCCAGGGGAATCTATAGGTGAACAGAAATGCTTTAAAACATATGAACACATATACAAAGTATTAATAATACTACAGTACAAGATTTTCTATTGTGGATGGCGGAACATGAGTGGAGAACTCTCAAGGGTCTGCCTCTAGAACTGGCAGAAAAGAGTTAGTCATGACTCCTGAGTTTAGGATTCTGCCTCTCTGACTGGCAGATCCATCTGCATAGAAATTTCTCTGTACAGCAGTTTGATCCCAACTGCTTACTGCTTACACACATACAAATATTTTCAGTAGTATCAAATATTATTAGTCGTTATTCTTATCTCTTAACCATAAGAGTCTTTCTTCAAGCTACTTGCCAAGAATCAGATTTTGCTCTCTGGCAATTTACAGGGAGCAATTACATTATACTAAGGTGCCATTTCATTCAATTTCAGAACTTGACTGGTTCATTCTGAAGCTCAATATACTGTTTATCCTACTATTTTGCAGTAGAAACTCATACAGAGCACGTACCATCAGAGTCTTGAGAAAAATCCTTATAAAGAACTAGCACAAAGAACATTTTAAAAGCATATTTTAATTCAGATTTCCTGTAAGCAGCATTTGAACACAACTTGAAACATTGACTGCTGCCATTGCTTCAGGTCTCCTATGTCCATCCAAGCATCTAAGTATCCTAGATGCTTAGAAAAAGGTCTGTTACACAAAAATGGAACCTGAAAGTCTCTCTCTCTATTATATATATACACATCTCTCTTGCATGTGCCATATATATATACGCACGTGTACAAGCATAAATATTTGTGGTATTTTTAATAGCAGTGTTTCAAGGAAACAAGGACTATGCAAATCTTGCGACTGATCTTTGCAATATTGTTTTGGTCGGAAAATTCCATTCTATTGAGTTAAATATGCAGAGGCTAGTAGCAGTCCCCTGTGGGTGCTCATGGATTTAGAAATATGAGAGTATCTGACTACTGACTCTTCAGTAGGCTTGTGGTATTAAGCCAGTAATGACTGAAGTCAGTAGGAATCTATCCACCCCTGTCGTCTGTTGAATGTTAAAAATAAATAGGCTTTTAATTTAAAAGAAATTCTTTCTCCCTATCTACTGAATTGGAGGGACTCAGCAGTGAATTTCCTTTCATCCCTGGGAAAGAACTATTGCTGGACTAGATGATGGCCATTCTCAAAGCCAGATTTTGTATAAACCTGTCATTCAGTAGGATGTTCATCATGGCAGTTCCTGACAGCTTCTTAACTGTATCTCTGTGAAATAAAATGTGTCCTAGGCCAAAGTTCTTATTAGAGATCAAATTCATCTTCCAACAGTATTTTTTATACCTCTGTATTTTTTAATACACCCTAGGTTACATTACCAGCTAGGATAGAATTGCTGTAGAATTGTTTTTTATTTCACTAACTTTTTTTTTCTGAAAAGTTCAAAACATTCCCATGTCTACACTTCAGCCTTAGTTCAGAGAATAATCCTGATAAGGGGGTTAAGTGTACACATAAAGCAATATGCTTGAACCTCAGTGAAGTATATAGGATTTAGGCATGTATTTTAGACAATGATTCAAGAAAGTGCTTTAAAATGTACACGTGTTCAGACCTGTTCTGCAAAAAAACCCCACAAGTCTATGTTTAGCTTTAAGCATAACTTAAGAATTTAGGTCTCACTTAAGCTGTTCTTTTGTTTAAGTTTTTGCTGAATTAATATATAGTTAGTAAGGGACAATTATTTTTAACTAATCTTCTCACTTAAATTAAAGCCAATAGGGAAAAAAAGAATAAGAAAGCCAAAAAGCAAATTGTTGAGATAAACAAAAGGAAGGCAATTTAACTGATATAATACTGGGAAATTTTGCAAGGAAATAAAATGGTTGTTTTTAAGCTGATGTCTTGTATAGTATTATGTTGTATGATATTGTGAAAGTCTTCAGAGACTATGCATTTATATAAAGATACAAATATCGTAGTGTTAATTCCAGAAACAGTTTTGTTAGTATCTGAATTTTTATTATATTAGTTCATGAAGATTCTGTAGGGCTGGTTCCTGTTGACATTGACACTATGTGATGGAAGATACATTTTTATCACAACTGCAATTTCTTTGCCAAAGAGACGTAAATAGCCCTTGAAATAAATAAAAAGTGGGTCCTTTGAATCTCAACAGTGACATAGCTAAAGTAAAAGCTATAGCAAAAGAATTTAATTAATTGTATTTCATTCAGGCAAGACCTGATAAGATTTCAGGAAGATACTGGAAAAAAAAATATCTCATTTCTGGTATCAGAGAAAGTGCAATTAGCGTGGAGCTGAAGTCTTCTTTCTCTCTGAACTACTGTACAAAAGCAAAGGAACTCACAGAAACTGACAAATCAGTAAAGTGCACATAGAGTCAAGCCCCAGGACAGATCTACTTTTTGCTGTGAAATCTTACAAAGGAAGAATTCAGAATTCCCCCAAATCCAGTTTATTTCTCCCATCTTTTTTTTTTTTTTTTTTTAGCATGAAGCTAAAGGAAGTTTCAAAAATTGCAACACTATCATTTGGTATGTTTAGGTCATATTTACTGAAATGGGGTTTGCATCCTGTTCTTTTCCAGGCAAGAAAGCTTTTTTTTTTTTTTTTTTTTTTTTTGCATTCTCTGCAGAAACAGCTGCAACGGATAGTACAGGAGGAAAAATCAGTGTTTCCAGCTGAAAACCATCAGAATCAAGGGGAATTTCTCTTGAATCTTGGCAAGGGGACCCTTTTTCAAACCCCACCCATCCTATAACCTAGGAGGCTGCTCTAGCTGCTACCATTCTTTATGCCTGCTCATTGTTCTGCAAAAGCAGTGGAAGGGGAGTTTTTGTTTCCTGTAACAGCAATAATTTTTGTGGCCATTTGCCATATAGCGTACAAGGGACTGTGCTGCTTTCAAAGCTCTGTTCCAGTTTATCAGAAGTTGGCTTGGCAGGAACCAAATTTAACTTTGAGGCTGTTTCTGAAATGAAAGCTAGGACTTTCTTTTCTACCTTTCATTCTGTGAAATGTGTACCACAAAAGTCTTTAGAGACCTCAAAAGCCATCTCTGATGGTATGGCTGCTCACAACTGCATAGGAAGGAAATAATCAGATATAAGCTCTTTTTTTTGAGGTTTTTTTTTTAATTATTTCTCAGTGTATTTGCATGAGTTCACTGGCAATCCTTTTCTGCAGAGCAAAGGGGGAGAGTTAAAGGTCACTGTCTTATGTATGTTACTCAGCATTACTCTTACACTGAAGCACAAATAAAAGATGGAAGACAATCAATGGTTCTGGAACCTCTGCTACATCCAGATGCAACAGTTTAAAGATATTTACTCTCCTGAGCACAAACAGTAGGATCTGAATGTTAAATATGCAGTTAGGCTGGAACATGAAGCTGGAGAGCCAGTCAAAGAAATAATAAACTGTAAAAGAATCTAAAACAAAGTAAACAACCTTATAAAGTTGTGTGTCTCATCTGCTTCAGCAGATTTTTGATGCTGACAGTAAAGTCGAGCCAGTGGTTTCCTAATATAAATGGAAATGAGCACATTGCTTTGCAGCCCCATTATGAAGCTTCCTTTGAAGATTTGTGCTGAAATTGTTTGCCATCTTCTAAGCAGTACAAAGCTACAAATTATTGTGCCACTAAACCAACAAGTGCCATATTTATATGAGTAGCCTGCACACACAGCATGTAACGGGAAATAACCTAGAGGAATACATGCAGTAACACCCCAAGGCTGTGAAAAGGGGCAGATAAAGTCATAGGTACACTTTCACTTTTCTAATTTCTTTTAGCCCAAACAAAACCTGCCAAAGAAATATCAAGGACAATAAAATTCCCAGGAGCTTTGGACTACAAGCCTGTGAAAATCAGTAGGAGTCTTTCCTCTGATTGCAGAAGGTGTTAGGGAAGTTTTGGACATACAATTACTTTGCGCTGCATGGCTAAGATTACATTCCATTAAGATTACATTGCATTACATGCAACAGAGTCCACAGATCTCAGATCTACACTGGTTATTGCATTTCAGACACCATTGTTATATTGAGGGCTGTTTCAATCATAGCTTGTTGATACCAGTATTGGAAAATGAATTTATGGTATAGTGAAAGAGTGTACAGTGGTACAGTACAAATAATGAATCTTGCTGAAGGGATCTTAAAAAAAAGATCTTGTTTCTGCACCTGAGAAGTATTATCATGACAATCCCAAATGTCAAGTCTCAGGCCATTATGATTTGAGACAGATAACTAGAAAATACCCATGATTCAGTTTGATGTCAGTAAAGTAATTCCATCTTCAGTAAGTGAAATCCAGGAATACCATATAAGGCAACATTTTTATTCAGGATTACAGTAACAATATAAATTGTAAGGGCAAAGTCCAAAGTAAAAAATGCAACGTATTAAAATACTTTCTTTTATAGTGCTTGTGTAGTAACACAAACCATATTGAATTGAATGTAGATGTTCTTGGCCAGCTAGTGGTTTTCCCAAAGTTATTGTCTCAGCAGCTGCCTTTTCATACAGCATAAAAGGGTCCTATGCTACTTTTTGTTTTCATTGATCTCAACAAGAATTTCCAGATGAAGTTAGCATCTCTAATCAGAAAAAAATATGTACACCACCACTTAAAAAGTACAGCAGTTGTTTTTCCCCTATAATCATTGACTACAACTCTTTTGGCTTTCTGATGCAGGAGACTCCTCCTGTGAGCCATGTTCAGGGGGACACAAAGTGGAGAAGCTGCCTTGTGGGATTTGAATTAGAGAAAGCATTTTCTAAAAAGCTCCTTTCACACCAGCATTCCATCCCATGCATGTCCTGGTTGTGGCTAATGCCACAGCTACTCTCCCACTCCTGAATATCAAAAAGCACCTGGGCAGCAGGTTATGAGCCGTACCTAGTACAGGAGGATCCCCAAATGGGAATGTGATTGCATGCTATAGTGAATAAGCTGATGGACTTTATGGGAGTGCATCAGATACAGTCCAAATGTGCATAATGCATATGACCTAACTGTCCTGATGCTGGTCAGGCCTTGAAAACACAGGCCAGTATTAACAGCTTAGTCTGATGTACTTTATTTTGTTTACTTACAGCCCTTCCTTCAGCTGCAACCAAATCTTGCCTAAGACTTACCAGGTAGTCTTGACTCAGCAGGCATCTGGAACGGAGGCTGGTCCCTCTCAGCAAATCACTTGGTTGAATTCTTGGATTCATCTTCCAAACTTCTGAAAGGGGATCCCTGTTTTAGAAAACTAAATCAATCATTGCCTGCTTTAACTCTGCCTGTGCTCTTTTCAGTTCACATTTTACAAATCTCACCTCAGATGCTAGAAATTCCACTTGTATTACAATGGCGTTCTTGCAAGAACAGCCTGCAAATGCAACCTATGAAGCCTGAACCAAATCAGAAGAAAGGCAACTTCACAACTGTCTGAAGTAATTTTGACCTTTGCAGGTATCAGCACTTTTGAAAAAGTGTCACTCGGGTACACAAAATTGTCAGGATAATCTACTTTCCAAAAACCATATCCAAAATGAATATTATGTAATGTCTCTACTATCATTTATAACCATGAGGGTTTACCCCATATACAGACTGAGCAAGTAGATTCCCTTGAAACTTAGGAAGAATTGGGATGTTGTTAACATTGATTCGCAACCTGGTCTTCTCATTTCCTGGCCCTGTGCTGGCACACCCTGACTGGGATGTGCTGTCAGGACTTTCTCGACATTTTGTGTCCTCAAAACTACTTTATAGGTGTGTGGAGAGGAAGGCTACACAACACCAGAGGGTAAAACTCCTAGGTATTGTCTTAGATCTTCCAGTAGTGTAGATTCACTACCATCAGTAGGCACACAAAGATTACAAAGGCCATGTAGCTACAACATTTATATTGTCAGATATGGTTTCCCATTTTCCCAAAACTTACTTCCTACCAAACAGGAGAAGTCAATGGTGACCTGATGTACTCAAATCCTAGTTAACTGGTGACAAGCTGACTCCTCCTCAGCTATAGGGAAACATAGCCTTTTGCCTGGTTACAACAGCAAGATTTATAATATCTCTGTTGCTTGTTTCCTGGAGATTGAAGAGATCCCTAGAGATTTGCAATTCTTCAGTTTTCGTTTGTTTTTCTACACAGATATATCAAGCAGCAGTTTCAGTTATTTCTTCTAAAAATTTTCTTTCCTCCCTTCAAAACTAGCATATTATTTGTATGGTTTTAACTGGTTATATTGAAACTTTGTTCTTGTTCATACTTTAAAAAATCTAGAATTGTTTTTCCCAGTAGATTTGGAATGTGTAAAGCTGTGTAGAATTGATTATTATGCCTACATGACCTCAAAGCAGAGTTTCCCTCTACAGTTCTTAGAATGCCTACTGAGATGAAGTTTGCCAAATTTCTGATATCTATCCATCCATAATTTGTCTCCCTACTTACTAGCAATTTTAGCAGGTTTTAACAGAGATTCAAAAGATGAGATTTCAAATGATTTTAAATGTTGTCATTTGTTAACTTACATGGGAATTCCAACACACATACTCCATCTTTGGGATTGTTTGGGTTTTTTTTTTCTTTTTTTTTTCATAAAGGATGTGAACTGTTCAAATTTTAATCTTATTTTGCACTATCTTACTACAGTATGAACTTTTGCACTTTTACTTACATCTAGAATCCATCTGGATTGATTACATCTATGGCTCTAACGACTTAATGTAGCAAGGTCTCTGCCTGTGAGCTACTGCAGTAGTAGTCCATCAAGTATTTGTCTTACAATCCTCCTAGGGATCCTCTTCTCATTACCTCTTGAATATATGTTGATGCTTTTTAAGCAATCAAAAAAAATGTCAGTAGTCTCCTTAGGTTTTATTTCATACACTGAAGCCAGGTATGGCCTCAGATGGTATAAAGGGCTTTAAACTAAATGGGTTTTTCAAGTGGTGCTTTTTTGTTCCATGTATACTATGACAGTGTGCTATTTCTGAGCTGCCCTTGACATGTTGTCAGCAATCTTCTGCTCAAAAACTTCTGTCATAAGGGTCATAGCTTACCTGGAGAACCCTTTGAGCATCCAATGCAGTGTTTATTGACATTGGCTACTGACAAGGGCTTAACACACACAAAGAAAATAGTACTGAAAGCACTCATTACTATGCTTTTAACTTCACTAGCCTTTGAAAAATGAATGCACAGAAACAGAAATGTCTGTGATCATTCCGTCCCTCAGACTCTTCACTTTTTAGGGGGCATTTATCCTCCTAAAAGCTGAGTGGGTGCACTGGGATATGAAAAAACCGAGGACACATTTCTGTTCCTGAGAATCACTGCATAGGGCACTGGCACCAGGGCACACACCGCCCTACCTGTACCTACTTAACCCCTAGGAACCTGCCAGGCACTTTAATTAATCTTCTGACGCAGCGTCAGGCGACTCCCAACAACTCCAGCATCTGGAAAACCCTTTTTTGATGCGTAGGGAAGAACCATAAGACAGAGGTTGGAAGGGTTTCCCGCTGAGGCGAGCCGCGGGGGAGATAAACCGCGGGGGGACGTACGCGTTTCCTCGGCCTGCCCCTCCTCTCCTCTCCCACACACGCCGCCCCGGGGCGCCGACCGCCCCCGCCTCAGCACCTGAGGAGGAGCAAGGCGACCTGGCAGTGCGCACAAGGAACCCACCTAGCTGCCAGAGCACCGCCACAGCTCCAGCTCCTGCCGGCCCGCAGGCAGCGGCGCCCCGGGCCCCTCCACCGACGCGAACGGCCGCAGCCCCCGCCCTCACCGTTCCCACTGCCCCGCGCCCAGTTCGCGCCCCGCCGCCTCGCGCCCAGCTCGCCCCCCCGCCTCGCGCCGCCGCCTCGCGCCGCCGCATCCCCTCAGCCTCCCGCAATCCCTCCTCCGCCTCTGATTGGAGAAGCGCCCGCCATTGGATGGTAGAGCAGCGGCCGCGCTCGCCATTGGCTGTCGGCGGATGCCACTCGGGGCGGTGGCGACCGGGGGAGGCAGCGAGGCGATCGGGACCGATCTTCGCGGCGGCGGCGGCGGTGGGGTGACGGCGGCAACATGGTGAGGTCCCCCCGGGCCACCTTCCCTACCCGGGACACGGGGGATGGTGGAGGACGCTTGGCTTGGTCTGGTGTGATCCGGGCCCGTGGTGGGAGGGCAGAGGCTGAATCCGCTTGGGAAGAGGGAACCGTGAGGGGAGCCGGGCCCCAGCCCTTTGTTTTAGGGGAGATTATGTGGGGAGGATGGGGAGGTGGCGTTTCGGTGGGGTGGGATGGGATGGGATGGGATGAGATGCTGCGGAGCGGTGGAAGGGGCTTCCCCCCCCTCCCCTTGCTCGCTGCCTGACCGCGCCGCCGCCTCGCCCTGCCCCGCAGTACGGCTTCGTCAACCATGCCCTGGAGCTGCTCGTCATCCGCAACTACGGCCCCGCCGTCTGGGAGGACATCAAGTAAGTGTGTGCGTGTGTGTGTATGTGTGTGTGTTTGTACACGCGTGTGCGTGTCCCTTCCCCACGCCGCGGGGGCGGGCTGGGCCGGGGGCGGGGGAGCGGGCAGGGCGGCCGCAGCCATCCCCGCCGGGCTCCCCGGTACCGGCAGGTCTGTGTAAGCGCCTGTCGCCCGGTAGCGGCCCCCGGGAGGGGACTCTCAGGCCGCGGAGAAGCCCGGCACGGTCCTTGTCGCCTTTCGTCCCGCTCGGGGCCTGTCTTAACGCCGCAAAGACCCGCCTTACTCCATCCTTACTGGTCTCCCGGAGCCGCAGCAGGGATGGCATTGAGCCTGGCGTTTCCCTTGCGGTTGTACAAAGTATCTATGGCAGAAGGAAGGTGCAGGAAACACGTCCCAGGAAAGCAGGGCAGCCCTTCCTTGAGTCAGACCACCAGGTGAACCATGCAACAGTTACATCCCTCTGCTTTCCTGAGGGAATTGAAGTGCGGCTTTTAGCTAGCAAACCCTATCTAAAATTAGTGTGAGATTTTGGTAATGTGCTCAAAAAATCACTGCCGTAAAGAAATACGTATAAGAATGCACGCACCATCCCTGGAGGTGTTCAAAAGACGGGTTGATGTAGTGCTGGGAGGTATGGTTTAGTGATGATGCTCCTTGTTTGTTGTGTGGGTGTCTATTTTTTGTCAGTTACGTTGACGGTTGGACAAGATGATCTTTAAGGTCCCTTCCAACCTAGAAGATTCTGTGATTCTGTATGTATAAGAATGTGCATGTAAGGATGTTTTTTGGCTTTCTTCTGTTGAACCTGATTTCTTGTGTCCAGCCTTTGCTTATCTGGCAGTATAGCATTTTTCCAAGGAGGTGACTGTCTTCACTTTAAACTTGTGATGAATTGAGGTATTGCAAAAAAAAAAGTTTGAAATGGGTAGTACAATCAAAACTCTATTTGCCATAAATATGGTAATGTTGACACATTATTTTTAAAATATTTTATAAAAGACTAAAGTGCTTACAGAGTTGTAAACTTACTTCGTAAGACTTCAGGTAGCTGTATTTAGAAGAAAGGGTTTAATATGATCTGTTGATAACGTATGTTCTAAGGGAGAAATAGATTATCCAACTTGGAGAAAGTGCTCTTCTTTCAACTTACAGACATTCTTCTCTACTCCTCTCTCCCATTTATTTTGGGCCAATTTTGATATGTCAGTGTAGCTGTCTTGCCATTGTCCTAAAACGATTTTTGGAGTTTGACTGCTCTTGACTGTGAGATTTTTGTGACCGTGATACTTTTTTCATTAATCCATTCATTAAGAATGTGGTAATCATACACAGTACCATGAGAAGTTGGTTGGAAGGGACCTCTGGACGTCATCTAGTCTAGTCCAGTTTCTGTTCCAACCAGGACTGTTACTGGCCACTACTACTACTAGATGAGGGCTCAGCTATGACTTTTGTCTTGCTGAGTCTTTAAAATCATTAAAGATGGAGAGAGTCCACAGTTTTGGTTCAGCAAACATTGACTGTTCCAGTGATCCCTGACAGTTAGTCTATAAATTACTTTTTTAAATCCAGTTCTCTCAATTGCATAGATGAGTCTTTAGTGAATGCCACACAGTTTTGTGCTGTAAGTTGTGAGCTATATGTTTATTTTTCTCACATACCTCATCTAAACACACTGATCTGTTTTGAATTCTTATGGTTTGATAATGGTTTTATATGACACATGTAAGATAAGAGCCTTCATTTAAAATATAGTGATACATATGTTATTTTCCATTCAAATTATAATAAAATATGTATACAATATAATAAAGAATGTTCAGTCTTTCCTGGCATGCCATCCCTTGCCAAGATGCCTTTGAGTATTATGGTCTGTTTTTGTCCGAATTACCCACTGAGCAGAATTTTTTCATAAGATTTGTCCATCTGAGAAGATACAAAGTTTCATCTTTTAGTACAAGATCATGTTGCAGACTGTCAGAGCCGGGTCATAATTCCTGATGCATCCTTTCTCTAGGGTTTTACACACACCTAATAGAATACTGAAGGTAACTAAAGTCTATGAAGACTATTACTCATTTGATGTTTTGGAGAAATTTAATAGAAAGCTACAAAGTATTTTGCTAAGGTCAGCTGTGAAAATTCAGGAAGCTGCTACATCCTGTTTCTGGTTGTCAGCTGAGAAACATTTCTGTCTTGTAGCAGCCCGACAGCTAGGCTCTGCTATTCACTCACAGAGAAGATGGCATTCTGGAAACTCTACCACAATGCCACCCAAATGGAAGAATGGAACATGGCCTGCAAGAGCCAGCCAACGTATCTGCAACAGCTCTGCAACAGCTGCCGTGGCTCCTTACGCAAAAGGTGTTTGCAACAGGGTGTTTATTCAGCAGCAGGACTTATCTTAAAAAGTCGTGTATCCTAGAGTTTAGAAACCAGCAAACAAATCCCTGAATATCTCACTGGAACAGATTGTAGTGGTTCTGATTTAGGGAATGGTACAGGATCAACTGATAGCCACTAAATGCTTGTTGTTTGAGTTCCTGTGGTGCATTTACAGAGATGTTGTGGGAGAGGTTAGATGTTTTACCTCATGTAAACAAATACTGACTTGTTGCAAAGGCTTTGTTAGAACTGTTAATCATTTAGGAAACAATGGGAAGAAATAGACCAGTGTTGTGTCGTGCTGCAGTTCAATCAGTTGAATCACTGGTGATTGAATTGGGGGAGCAATTGTTGAAGTGAAGAGTCTTGGGCTGTTTAAAAAAAATAGAAGAACTTTGCATTGTTAGTATGGTTGAATTTGCATCAATTTAAGCATCTCTGTGAAGCAGAAAGGCCTCTGGATAGTTCAGTACAAAATTTGGCATCTAAGGGGTTTTTTTTAATATTAAGCTGATCACATTTTGCTATTTTGTTCTCGCTGAAGTCACTGCAGAAGCTGTGAATCAGCATTGAAGAGTAGTGGGTTGAGATTGCCAAGTGATTCTGAAATGCCAGTGGGTGAATTTATACTTAATATTGATAGAAGTTAAAAAAACACACAGAACTGAATAAACTAAAGTAATGAAAACAGGTCATTCTTCAGAAAAGTTAAATACTGAATTGAAAGGGTATACTCCATCTGAAGCATGAAAACTCTTCTGTAGCTTCTTCAGTCAAAAGTGACATTGAATGAAGTTCTTAAATATAGAATTTGGGAGACCAAATAATTGAATTTGACGCTGTTATGAGTGGTGGTTTTGTTGCCATAATTTACTGTTAACTAACTCAGAATGATGATTTCACATCTATGTTTCTGCTCTATCATTCATTTTTCAACATTTTGGTGAAACCATGATCTATCTGGTAAAGGTATATACTGATTTTGTTTTTAAATTGAGTGGAATTCTTGGTAAGGTTAGACTCCTTGGGTTTTTTCCTCCACTTTTAAAACAAAGCGTGACTAAATAACAGACTTTTTTTTTTTTTTTTTTTTTTTACGCAAGAGCTGCCCAGCATCTCGAGAGTTTCAGTGTCTGAAATCTTTTATGCTCCAATAAAAATCCCGTGTATAAATAACAGATTTTTTTTTTTTTTTTTTTGTCAGGCAACCTTTACAATGAGGCACTAAGCTCATGGAAAAGTTACAGTACATACTCTGCAATTTTACTGAATATCAATTTTGTCGGCTGAAAGGAAATATGGCTCGATTTTGCTAAAGAACTAGAATTAAAATGTTTAAAACCCAGAACAATTCAAAGACATCTATTTCTGAGCCAACATTGTTGCATTCCAAATAAGATATGGCATATAAGTGATGAAAGGTGATCTTGATTTATGGAGCCTTTATTCATTTTCTCATCTGCAAAGTCTCAAAAATTTGTTTCTCCTTAGTCTTCCTCTCTGGTGTCCACTCATAGAATTGAGAATTTGGGCTTTTGTCATGGTTAAGCTCTAGAAGCAGGAGCAGGATTTAACAAAGCTGGATGAGAGGGGGGGGGGTGAGAGCCACTTGGGAGAGTCCTGCAGTTGCTGAATTCTGTAGTAGCAGATTTTTCTTAGTGGAAAGTGAAGATAATTCAGCATAAAAATTTCTTTTGCCTACTGGCAGTTTTAAGCTGCATATACTTCACATTGTACTTCATTCCTTCAGTCGTTGGAAGGGAAGATTTCAGACCTGGAGTACATGGAGACGTGCTTCTTAGATCAGCACTCCACTAGCTCTGCAAATTTATTAGTAAATAAACTTACTTGGAGCTGTTAACCACATTTTTCCTGAGAAAACACTTTTGATTTGTCCCTTCCCTGCTTAAGAGAAGGGCCTCTCTCAAATCCCTTATTTTGTCATTGTTACACCCAAAGGTCTATTTCAGATTGTGTGGCCATAATTGTAATGGCTTGAAAAGATGGTTCTCAAGATTCCTTTGGCATTAGATATCTTCAGTTCCTCGGCAGCCAATGTAAACGCTAGCTAACATCAACTAAAAATTGTCAGGCCTGACCATTCTCATAGACACCCCATTGTATGTGCTCATGTCGGATCAAGGCCAAATTTGTGCTGCTGGGTGATATGGTAGTGTGTGAATGGGATAGGAAGTAGTGTGTTTGGAATTCCTGTCTATGTACCTGTCCAAAAAAAAAGATTACCTGCTTTAAAAAAAAAAAAAAAAGTATAAAATCCAAGGCTTATGAAATTCTGTCTTCTCTGGTATGTTTTTGTGGTGGACATGTTTAAATAGGTGTGTGGTTACATATTTTTAAAAGGGGCTTCTATGATGATAGAATCTGGGCTCTTCTGCAACGGGTGTTACATCTGGCTGAGCTGAAGAGCTAATATATATGCAATTCTGAGCACTCCATTCAGCAGCTCTAAATGTTTAGTTGTATAACAAGTATTAACAGGGATATCTTCTTGAAACAGCTCCAGGACAATATGTGGGAGCTAGAGCACTGTTGTCAGCAGGGAATATGTACATAGTCGTTTATCCTGTGTTTCCCACCAGTATCCCTCTGTGTTCGATTTAATGAATACAGAGTTTTCCCACAGACTCCTAAATCTGAATTTAGGCCAGGTTAGATGCTCAAACTGTGACACTTTCAAATATATTGCCAAGAAAATGAATGACAACTCATCTTATTAAGCAATGCATTAAAATGCTTCATCACAAGACTGTAGAATAAATTAGTATTTTTCCCGCAGAGGCATATAAAAGATCTGGTTTTGGGGAATGAAATGGCACAACCAGTGAGCTGCAGTCTTTATCTTCCTTCTGTTTCTGTGGTAGGAGTCTGCACAAAAATGTGTAGCCTGATGAGCATGGAAAAACCAGAAGAGAAGTATTTGCGAAAAGTAACTACCTGGAGGTCAAGACACTTTTTAATTGATTCTTGAAAATAATATCTGTGTTGACACTTGCACAGTAGCAAAACAGGCATTTTGTGCCCTGAGAGCTGTGTATCCTTTGCTGGCTGTACCTTAGTGTGGGGTGCAGAAAGCAGGTAATAGTCTTATTTTCCTGGTGCTCATTGCTTAAATGTAGAATTAAGGCATCAACCTGCTTTTGCCTTTTTTTGTCCTCCTTTTATGGGCTAGGCTGGCATGTGCTGTCCACACATGCTCTTAAATGCCAGGACTCCAGGGCTGGGGAGCCTGCTGGGTAGCACAAACCTTACATGGACCCAATGGTCTGGAAGTGCACACAAAGGAAGAGCAAAAGTCAATCCCTTGTCCTGTGAGGAAGCAATTTTTGTTGTTCTCCCCCAGACTTCACACATCCAAGGCTCCAGGCTAGGAGAATTTGTTTTCTGTAACTGTCCTGTTAGGATTACAATGGTGAAACACTGAGGGTTGAAAAATTATCCTGGTGCAATATAAGTAGAAAGCTTCTGACCTCAGTTTCAAATTGGATTCAAGTGAAGTGATAGAAAACCCTGTATAATTTGGGGGACTGAAATAAACTGCAGGGCTATCATTTGCCTTTAGAAAAGGCACAGATACAGAAACTTCTGCATCTTATTGGTAAAGGTTAACACAGGTCAGACTTTAGTTACTCAGTGTGGCTTTTGCAATAAAATGTCAGTGATTTAAGAATACATGTTTATTTGGTAAATTTTCAAAGGCATTCCAAGCAGTTAGGTGTATCAGTGTTACTGCAGGTTGGCTTGTTAAGTCAGGAGAGGTAGATGTTTTTATTAATTTATGCATTTAAAAATGTCTGCCATTGACTTTCACTAAAATTTAGATACTTATGAACTCATTGGCAGGATGTGGTATCTTGATTAATTTTATTTGCAGTTATATTCCAAAATAGTAAATGATATAAAATCAAATAATTTAATAGAGTATCTACTCAGCTCTGCCTTTAAGAATATATATTACGGTATTTTTACAGGAGACAGACTTGGATTTTTTTTTTAAACTTGCATTGTTTCCTAAGAATTTCTCGCACAGCAAAACCTGTCCATTTTTATGCTTCTTAAACAAAGCAAATAATAAAAACCTTTTGTAATTGCAGAACAAAAGCACTAGCTTGAATTACTGTGTCCACATACTGAGTTCAGAATGTCACCTTGTCAAAAATGTTTTCCTCTGTTTACTAATATGGCAAAACGCAATTTACATTTGTTGACAAATCCTGTAAAAATCAAAGCTTTGACCTATTACTGTTGCTTAGCACAATTTTTAGATAGTCTAGTTTGCCTTTTCAGAAACCTAGAAAAATACGCCCAAAAGCTGTAATGAAAGGCTTGTTACAAGTTGCAACAGTAAGCTCTTAGGAGGTGTTGGAATTCAGATAACTTGTAGGTCTGATGCTGGTGGTGTGTAAAGTCCATGAAAACTGTGTTTTGAGCATAAAAAGTGTGGAGTACCTTGAAAAAAACAGATCCACTTAACTGTCTCAAATTGGGCACCAAAAATTAATGAAACTTTTTTGACCCGTGGTAGTCTTGCCCATTTAAAATGGAAATGGTATAATTGGCCTGATGAGCTTGTTGGAGAGCTAATTAATGCTTGTGCATACAAATAGTATAGGGG
This sequence comes from Calidris pugnax, assembly GCF_001431845.1. Taxonomy (NCBI): domain Eukaryota; kingdom Metazoa; phylum Chordata; class Aves; order Charadriiformes; family Scolopacidae; genus Calidris; species Calidris pugnax. The sequence goes on along the minus strand of NW_015090774.1, from coordinate 5,706,365 downwards.
TCAATTCCACAGGAAGGCTTGTTAGAGGGGAATAATTCTGTCATCAGAGCTGGATTTGAAAACTATGCTGTAAGTCAAGCCTGAGGTCATATATCAATGAATGGGATAAAATGAAATACAGAATAGTTGTGCCTTAACTGGGTAGGATGTAGCCTCAGTACTGAAAGAACTGGTAGCCTGAAGGAAAAAAAGGACAGGTTGTGTGGGCTCACGGTTGTGACTGGTAGGTTGTGTCATGGAGGCTCAGGGAGAGGAGGGGAAATGTGGCTTGGAGCGAACTTCAGCAATATTGCTATGAGAGGTATCTGAGTTCATCTTTTCTGCTTTCAAATAACCAAAAAACCTTATTGAATGCTTGTGGCCCTCTATGAGACACTTGTTTTATTGCTTCAATATCATTCTGGAAAATGTCATGTTTTCTAAGTTCTCATCTGACCGTAGGCTGTATACATGAGGCAATCCTTTAAAAAGCATGTAAAACAGTACCATAGGCTATACTAATCTGTCTACAGTGTTAACAGTGTCACTTCTGCTAGGAGAGAAGATGGATAATCATCAGCTTAGAATGTAAAGTTTTTGGAGAAACTATATTTGTATATGTAGATACATATACATGCAAATATTTCTGTATGTGTGTGCACATATCATGTCTACTTAACTGGAGTGTGGTGTGCACATATCATGTCTACTTAACTGGAGACTGGGCATTTTTATTGCCTGGGCAATAAAAATGCACACTAAACAAGATAAGAATCAAAGATCTGTACAAAATGTGAGGTGTGGCATTTCAATTAGGTATCCTGTGTAGTCGAAGTGAGTGAAAGGCCTTCCAGGTACTTGTAATATTTCTTATCAAGGACTGATTTGCAAGAGAACCTTGGTGCCAGACTCCTTTTTAATGTCTGAGCGTAGGCTTGGCTGTGCCTAGGACTTCAATTTGTTTTGATCCTATTAATGCCTTTGGGATTTCTCCCATCAAATTGCTGCCTTTCCTGTTCGTTTCTTATGTACTTCTCTTCCCAGGAACTACAGGAAAAGTCCAAGTAGCTAACAAGTGGGTTATGGATTTTACCACATAGGCACTTCAGCTGTATGTTGCAGTGGTGGTAATCAGTCCTACCTTGCTTTGTTGAACTGCTGTGAGCTTGCTTTGATATTTCTCTTTCCCAGTGCACAACTAATTTATTATAAATAGTGTTTGCTTTACAGTTAACCTAAAGTTACTGATTCTTTGATGCTCAAAAACATTGCAGACATACTGTGTTAATTATCTTAAATGTCTTCTCACCATAAACACTGATGAAAAATAGACTCTTCGCTAGAGTTTTAGATGGGAATCTTATATTATTGAATGTGTAAAATATATATTATTTTATAATAGTTATTTTGGGTCATGCGGGACTCAGTTATAATTAATTGCAAGTGGTGTGTGAAAAACCATGAAAATGGATTTTTTGCTGTGTCCTTAAGAGCATGTGGGTTTACCCAGTGCTGAAGATGGAGTGTTTTGTTCAATCGATCTCATAACAATTTTGAAAAAAATATAGATTACATATAAATCAATGTCAGAAAGAGACTCTGGAAAGCAGTTAGTGCTGAAAGGCCAATAAATCATTTTTTTTAAAATCCATATACCTCTTAACATTAATGTGTGTTTATCCAGAAAGTGGCATTAAGTAGGAACGTTTATTGTTGTTTGTGTTTCTGAGTCTTTATTTCATAGTATTCCAAAGTTCTAAGCAGTATTTTTTAAGTTTTCTTAAAACCGATGCTGAAGAGATAGTTCTTGATGGGTCTGGAAGTTAATATTCACAAGATTTATGGGGTCAGGACACTACACTTCCTGCTACTCCAGTTCCTCACAGCGGAAGGACCGGCTTGGAGGTCAGGAGTTTAAACTGTGTGGATGCCAAATTCTTTAATTTGTCTGGGAAAGACTTGGCTAAAAGCAAATAGTGGCATGTTGTGAAACATGGTGTGAATGTTCTTGCAGTACCTCTCAGGTACTTTGCAGTTTTCCCAGAACTGGGAAGTGCTTTTAGACCTGTCAGGATACCAGGTGTTAGAAACATATCACTCGCTCTTATAAATGAAACGCTTAAAAGAGTATTTTGTAAATACCATTCCTTTTAGTCCACTTATGTAAAAGGAAGCAAAATAATGCTAGTGTTATATTTTTAATAATATTTTTAGTATTTGGAGTAGTAGCAAAGGACTTGTGTGTTTGTTAACTGTATCTTTTAGGATTATCTTGTTTTGAAAACCTACATTAAACACTCTCCTATCCAGCCTGTAAAACTGGGAAACAGCTCAGAACTCTGAAGTCTATAAATATACACCTATTTACTTTACCCAGAATGTCATTTTCCTGGACAGATTCCCATTTTTATTTAATCTTGTAACTTAATATAATTTATGTTTTTCCCAGCTGGGTGTTTTAAAATATCTCTGGACCATCCACAACATGTACAAGTCTATTTTCTTTTTTTTTTTTTCCTTTTGGGAAGAGTGAGAAGTTCAATATTTTTAGTAATTTTCAGCGGAATGTCTTTGTGAAATGCATGAAAAAAAGATGAGAAGCATTTTGAAAACGCAAGCCGTCTTATGAAGTAATATAATGAACAGTGAGTTTGCCATTTTAATGTTAAAGAGATGCAAAGATGATGATTCTGGTTTTGCTAATACCATCTTTAGTTTGACACATGTAATTCTGTTTAATGGTGTTACTCTTGGAACAGAATTAAACTTGAGATTCTCCTATCAGTGAGATCAGAACCATGTGGGGTTTGCAAGTGCAGTAGTGTTATTTTGTCATTAACATTGTTTTGACTGGTCTCTTCAATTTAATGAGCACTTTTTCCATCCTTGGTACACCAAGAGTAGTTAAGCACAATGGTGGCAAAAGTCCCAACAGAAACAATACCTATCATGGAAGAAGTCCTAGAGGTGGTCTTGGAACTTGCAGTTGTTGTGGTGTGTTCAAGGTGACACACCCAAGGCCTGCACTTAGGAATGGAGTTTTGATAGGAAGAGATCCAGGTGTGCTTTTGGGACACTAGGTGATCTGTTAAAGTGATACCAGAAGTTTCTAAAAAACATGTTGTTGTATCACAGAGAAGCCTGTGTATCTTCAAGGATACAAAGTAATTGTTCCTTGCAGTCTTGTTTCATCCTTTTTTCCTGTTTGTATCCATTACATTTTCTCAATATTTACTGTACGCAGAGTTCTCTAGTGGGAAGAGTTCTTTTTCTGTAAGAATTTTTTTTTTAATTCTAGCTTTATGACTGACTACAGAGAAAGGATAGAGAGTACTACTTCACGTGTTTTGACAGCAGCAACCTTCTTTTTGATTATGATTTACTCAAGTTACCTTTAAATGCTGCATCTGAATGCAAAACTATATTAAAATCTGCTCTGTGCAGAACGGGCTATATAAGTAAGACCAACCTGATGTGGCATCTAGGCCAACTGCATTGTCTGTAAAGTCTCTAATAATGGCAAAAGAAATCCCTCTGAAATAAAAATAAAATATTTCCTCTATGTGAAGTAAAAATGTGTGCAATTTGTGGTTTAAAAATCTGCAGTGCAAGATCTGTTCTAATTTTTTTTTGTCCACACTTAACATTTCATCCATCTCTGTGAATTATTAACGTTACCTTTGAACATTAGTAGTGTGTTTTCAAATACTAAACTAGTTTCACAATGGGAAAGACTTTCAAAGGGCCCATTGTACACATGTAGTATCACCTATAACGCTATTCTGTGCTGCCAACCCAACAGCAGTTTGGGGGGTGTTAGCATGACTGATGGAGGAAAGGCTGCTTCAAGATTTGATCCTGCTTTGATCTACTCAACAGCATTTTTTCCACTGATTTCAAAGTCAAGCCTGTACATGAAAAATGGCCTCTGCATAGCTGTGTTATTTTCCATGGTGCAATGGTTAAGGTTCTTTTTTTCCCAAGTAAACTTCCTCACATTAACCTGGATAATATAAACATTCTGGAGGAAAACAAAGGCATTTAAAAAAAGTTTGGGCTGGAATCTTTGTTTCCCACAATTTGAATAGCTCTGTGATTGCATTCAAAATGAGTCTAGAGTAAATAAGACAGGCTGCCAGACTGTAGCAGTTTGGACAGGCGTAACATAGGATGTTAGTTTTGAACCATGACATATCACATCCCATGTGCTGACAACAGGATTCCGTTTGGGCAAGAGCTTTTTTTAATGTTTTGAACATACACTTACTGGGAAGCAAAGCACACCCTTCTTTTGTCTCTAGGAATGTAAATGAGACATTAATTGTAAATTCTGTTCTATCTGCTGTAGAAGTTATTTTGAAAGAAAGGCCATATAAAAGTTAACATTTTGTTACTGTGGTGCTGCTACTTCACCAAAGGATTAACCAGGGTTTGGGAATTTGCCAGAGCTTGTTGCTTTTGGCTCCTTTCCAGTCAAGCCCTTAGGAAAGCCACCAACATGTTATTGCTGTTAATGTCTTTGTGATCAAACACTGCAGTCTGCAGAAAACATTAGAGCTATGCTAATTTACTCCCACAATTTTATCTGGTCAAAACTGGGAATAAAGATTGCAGCAAAACATATCAAGGGAAATGCCACAGTTTTTCATAAAGCTATGGATTATGAAGTTTTCCATGAAATATGGTCAGCCAAATGTAAATTCTTTGCATCTAAGGATGCCATGGTATATTCTAGTTCTAATCCTAGCTCGTGAACAGCGAGGAGAGCGGTGCTGTTCAGATGAAAACAGTTGCAACCTTCTGGTCTTTTTAAGCTCACATATTCATGTTTGTAGCCATACCTTGTTGTTCAACACAGGCAGATTTGTTTTCATATGTGGTACTCAAAGATTATGGATTTAAAACCAGCTATGTTGCACTGGAGGAACTACTGTTGGTGTACCGTCAACCACAGCAGCTCAGCAGAGCTGGCAAAGCAGGCTCACTTTTAGTATTAGTTATAACAGTTTTCACAACACTATCACTATTTCTTCATATTACCCTTCTTGTAGAACCAGTGTAAATGCAAGCAGGCTTGATAGATCAGGTAGGGGTCAGGTAATTAGGTGAGAAAACTGCAGCCATAAGGAACCATTTAGGGATTGCCCATGTACCTGAATGTGCATTTCAGTTACTTTGTCCTGTTTCCTAGACTGCTGGTGATAACATCATGGTCAGCCTCTCTGGTGGTGATAGCAGTGATGCTGTGCTCTCTGATACAAGCTTATTAGACTACCTGCAATTTTGTAGACTCGCTGAAGGACAAGTGCCTCTCTAAGAACAGGAGTGTCACATTGCATTGACCATATTGGATAAGCTTGCAGCAGCGTTTCCCCATCACACGTAGTCTTAAGGCCAATCAGATATTTCAGAGAGAAAGACTTTCGGAAGTTCTCACTGCTGTCAGGTTACTGAGGGAGGCAGAAAGGCTTCAGAAGCTGCAGACCCAGCTCAGAGGGCAGGAGAAAGGCTTCAGCTGACTTCACTGAACCTCCTGTCCTGTCCTGTCCTCAGCCACTCTGGCTGCACATTGTTTTGTATGTACAGCAACTTCTGTGATCAGGTGATGAAACAGAGAGGGGAATCTATCCAGCAAAACAATAAACCACAAAACCGAATACCTAACTGAACTATATTTTAGTTCAACATCTAGCTAAATCATTGGGATGTACCAGCACTACAGGGGATAGAGGTATGGAGAAGGAATTCTCCTGGAAAGGAAAATAAAAGTTTTGGAATATAATAATTTTAAAGCACAGGTTCTAAAAAAGCCAATTTTTCTTTTGACACAGGTTTAGATCAAAGATTGTCATGGGATTTGCCATATTTGTAGGACCAGCAAAAAGATTTATGCCCACATGGTTTTGAATTAATCGCTTCAAGGAGTAAATATTTAATTTGACAAATTTTCTAGAAAAAAGTTCCCCAAATTAGATTGGCTTTTGTTGGATCACTTTCTTTAAATATATTTTTCTCTGTCTTTTGAAAATAAAAATAACTAAATGGCAGGATTTTTTTTTGTTTTGTTTTGGAGGATTAGCCTCCACGAGAAGCACTGGGTCCTTGTCCTGCGCTTCTGGAACACCCAGCAGGACTGTAATACTGAGGGAGATTGAAGCCTTAGAGCAGTGAATTTCACCCCAGATAATTATATCCAAGGAATGCAGATGTGATTGCTAACTGAACTATTTTTTGTTTATCAATGAAGTCATTTTAGTGGTAAATACACATCATTAAGGTTTCAGAACAGGTGGCTGCTGTGTGATCCAAAGCATGTAGATAAAAATGGAGAAAAACAAAATAGCGAAAATAATCTTAATGCAATGGGCATTGAAATAACCAGTGGTGATTTTAAAAAGTGGTGGCTCAGAGAAACTGCAGGCATTGAAGAAAAACTTTGACAAAGTAAACTAAAGACAATTCAAATAAGAAAAAATGAAGCATGGCTTGGCACAAAAAAGGAAGCAGGAAAAGTTCCAGACAATGTAACTGGGAAGAAATGTAAGAAGTTTTGAAAGAGATACCAGCATTGTCAAACTGGGTGAATTTTTAATGGACAAAATTCTCACACGCAAAAACTATGTCTACTGAATTGTGCAAGTATGCAGTATTTTTGAGGATGTTCATTGCTTTTCCAGATGTGTTGTTATCCTTTGTGGTTTGGCTGAGATCAGAGAGACTAAAAGAAATCACAGTGTCTTTCAGAGATGTGGGAAAGTTTGTTCACCCTTTTCAAACTTCTTTCCAAACTGTATCTGACTTCCAGTTACATATCATGTTATGAGAATCAAAGAATCAAGATGGTTTTCTTTTCTCATGTTCTTATATTCAGTTCAGTTCTCAGAAAATATAAATTCTGCCTTCTTGTCCCTGACTGACCTCATACGCTTCAAGACAATGTTTCCCACTAATAACTCCAGCTCTCCTCCTACTTAGGAAAAGAAGGAATATGTAACAGGGAGCTGTTTTCAGGAATCAGTGAGACTTGATGCCCTGCAGGCTCATCTGAAGTTTTAGAGACTGGCTGGGGCAGAGGACCAGAAATACTATTTTGGAGTATGAAAATAAGAGTGTTCTAGGGGACTGCGTGTACACATACCATTTCTGTTTCTTCAAATAATGAATAAATTATTGTAATTGATTATTTAAGAAAGATAATACTGTACTTTATATTTTTGTATCTCTGATAATACTCTTGCTGTTTTATTCTGCTTGCTAGTGCCCATTCTTTCATTCCTTTTGGGAAGTTCCCAAAGAGTTTAAGGAAAAAAAAAACAACCCAACCATTAAGTTTATTAATGTTTTTCATGCAGTTGAATAGAGAATTATGTTCTTTTTTATGTAGAATTTGGTAGTATGTTTAGTTTCACCTCCCCTGTAGCATTGTTGTATTACTTTGGGAAAATTGCTTAGCTTATTTTTAGCTCATTATGCCTATTCATGGAATGAGTATAAAAATGTATATGTCAAGTAGTAGTTACAAGACTTCATTAATTAGTAAAAAAAAGTAGATAAATTTTTGAAATATAAAGCCAATGTAGTATAAATTTTGATCAGCAGTAAGAATGTGATGAGCAAGATTAAAGGAAGATGAAGAGGAAGAAGAAAATAATTGGTTCCAGACTTCCATTGCTAAGTGAGCAGTTTATCAAAGTCTGATGATTACTAATTGGAGGGTTAAATGGCAAGTAATTTCATTTAGGTCAATGGAGTACTACCATATGAGACCGGAATCATGTTTTATCAGCAGTACCATTTGCCATCTAGCAGTTTTAACATGAACAAGGGTACTTAATTCTTGACCTCTCTCCTCTTTGAGTAACACAGAAAATGTTTCTGTTTGTGTGGCTGCCTAATTCCACATAACTATAAATGCTTGAAGTGTTGTGCAGGCATTATTATTTTGTATTATTTCACTTTAAAAATAAATTATGCCAGCTCTAGAAAATTAGAATCTAAGTTTCAGTCAAAGACTTTTGTTTTGGTTGATGGCTGATCATGTTATGATAATGGAGACAAAGATTTTGATGTAAAAGAGGACGTACGATTTTACGTAGTAGATTTTGAATCTAGTTTTTATAGGTCTATAATTCCTCTTATGACCATTAGAGATTATATTCACTCTTAAACTGTATGTTTCAGCCTTACCTCAAGGAGCATTTCTGTCCTAGTCAGCCCTTCATTATTGTGGTATTTGTAAATAATTTTTTACTCATGGTTCTCTTTCATTTGTAAATTAGAAAAATAATTATTCCAGTCCTGAGTTGATGAATGTTTTTATTTGCATGGCATATGCTTAGATTTTTATAAAAAACTACCTAATTGTCTGCCGCCTTGATATTTTTTCTAATTCTATGGCTTTTTCTGAAGAACAACACTGTGTACTGATTTTTATTTTAGTGTGACATAAGAAGGTGTAATTCAGTCATTCTTTGCCTTTCTTTTGTTTTTCTAAGTGTTCTGCAGCATAAATCTGTGTTGAGCTGAAAGGGGCTCTTTTCTTTTTAATGAGGTAGCAGTGACTCTCCACCTGCAAAGATGCTATTGATGCCCTGATCACATTAGTCTTGCTGAGCCAAAATGCATTCTAAGCACAGAGAGTGTGTCTTCTGTCTCCTCTTTTGTCACTATTTCTGCATAGCACATTGTCTCTAGAGAGAGTCTTTGTAGGCGAAATCACAGAAGGTGAACAGCTATTATAAAAAATTATACTGAGAAAGGAGGCTGTGCCCCTTTGCCAGATTAGGACTTGAACAAACAGAGCATGGCTTCATCGGAGGCCACAGTGTGCCCACTGCATGACCCTGTCTCTCTGTTGAAGGAGAATTTGCCAGGGAATAAGGGGCAAATAGAGAATGTGACTCGCACTTGCAACAGGGCAGAGCTGCAGCCACGTGCAGCATGATCATTGGCATGATCTACGTGCAGCAGGACCAGGCACACAGCACAGCTGACTCTGCAGGGTCCTGGGGTCAGCCTGACCTTGAAGGTGCTCCTTGTCGTCCTCCAGAGAGCGGGGACTCAGCCACCACTGCATCACCAGTGGCCTTGCTCCTGTGTTAAGCACATGGAGGGTAAAACAGGAAGGAAGATGCTTGTGAACTTCCCCTGGTAACTCCTGTCAAATGCAGGGCTTGGAAGGCACAATGATTCATTGTCTGGGGATATCAACTTGTTTTCCTCAAGGAATAAAAACACGCCACTGACTTGTGCTGCCTTTTGGACAAGCTGCTGACTCAATGTTCAAGCTGAAGAGAATAACAAATTATTCTGAAAAACAAAGGTGTCTTTTTGGTTTGGTTTTTTACTTAGCAGCAGGAAGTGTGCACGACACGTGCATGAGTCTTGTCGCAAACCTGGTTTAAGAATTGTTTAGTGAAGAAATGTATATTTTTGTCATGCTTTAGCTAAGTGGTGACACTTCACTCATGAAGAACTGACCTGTAATGTGAGAACAAGGCCTTACAAAATCCTAGCATCCTTTTTCGCATTTCTATCTACTGGGCTTGTGCAGAATTCTAAAAAAAGGTATTTGATTAGGTACCTGCATCTGGATTTTAGATTCCTCTTTGAAGATATGTGCAAATGGTTGCTAAAAACATCCTGTGCCTTTGGTAAATAAAATATAATCAAAATTGGAAGGAATGAAAGCAATTGCTTAAGAAATGTTTTAAGAGCCCATCTTGGGCTGGATTATTGGGTATTCCCCTGTTTTAGAATGCAAATTCTGTCTTTATTAGTTCAGCAACTTCTTTGCTTTGCTCTGCACTGAAAAATCATGTTTACTTTCTCACAGCTAATTACTATTTCAGAACACACATTTTCTGAAATATTTGTATTGTACCTTAATGACTCTGAGGTATGGAACAGATTTATTTCTATTTTTCTATCTTAAGTAACTTCTTAAAGGTAGATCCTACAAACTTATTTTATTTAGAAGACTAATACCAAACAATATATAATTGATTTATTGATGTGGTGCTTCTCTCTCAACCAAAAAGATTTTGTTCTGTTTTCTCTTTAGGAAGGAGGCACAACTGGATGAAGAAGGACAGTTTCTTGTCAGAATAATTTATGATGATTCCAAAACGTATGATCTGGTTGCAGCTGCAAGCAAGGTCCTTAGTAAGTAATGCAGATATCTTCTTTGCTCATTGGTCACATAAAAGATAAACCCCCTGAAAACAATCCACATAGCAGAGAGAAACAGGATTTAGTACAGAGGAAGTGAAAACAACGTATTGGTCAAAGAAAGAATTTTTTTAAAATCTCAGAATAAGGGATTATTTTATCTAAGATATTTTTATTCCCTGAAGGGATTTTTATTACTTCCAAAGTATTCCAAGCCATGGGTACATCTTTAACTGCAATAATATACCTCATCCACAGAGCATGGTCTGTATTACAAGCAGTCATGAAGTAACAACATACCACTGTAACTACCTTGCCAATACACCCAGGTTTCAACTGCTGCTGCAAGAGCAGCCCACGGTGGCTGCTGAATCCTTGATCTCCCTGCTGAACAAGCATCCTGAGTTACAGAAATGTTTGTGGCGTGGGCACCTCTCATTTCATAACTGCCATTGATTTGGGTCTCATTAATTTTCAATCATTGCAGCTCTGGTCTAGGATTTAAAAAGTAGAATTACGCCCATCAACATTATTATCTGCAGACCCAAGTGCGGTATGAATTTGTTTTGAATCAGTAATTAGCCAAGAACCCATAAGACTATGATGACTGTAGTAGTTATGTTGAATTGGAGCAGCTGATGTGGTTTCATGCTATTTTAAACCATAAGTTACTCCCCTGAGGCAAACACTACTAACAAGTGCGTTCCTTTATTTTCAAGTAGTAATTTCTTATCTGTACCAAAATCTAAAATGCTGTACGTGCATGAAATGAACAATGCAGCAAATTCATAATGGTAATTGGTAATTGCTAAATTCTAATGAAATCCCTGTATTGAATGATCATTATTTGCCATGTGGACCCTGAAACTTACTTTTCTCCTACTGGATCTAGTATGAATATGAGACTAAAGTAGTAAGCAAAGTATGTGAAATGCAGTGTTTGGACTGAATCATATTTTCCTGTTTTAACTAGATCTAAATGCTGGGGAGATTCTTCAAATGTTTGGAAAGATGTTTTTTGTGTTTTGTCAAGAATCCGGTTATGATACAATTCTACGTGTCTTGGGCTCAAATGTCAGAGAGTTTTTGCAGGTAAGAATTCTGTGCAATACATGTAAGTATGGTCTACTCAACAGATAATGATTGAGATCTGGAGATACAGGTTGTACTGTATATTCTACTAATTATTTGTGGAGACATGTCTGAAAACTTTTTTCCTTAGTATTTGTATTCTATAGAGCTTTCTACTGCTCAGCAGTTTTGGCATTGTTGTTCTCTTCCCCGCTCAGTTAATATTATTTATAATATTGTTCTGATAATAATAATATAATAATTATATATAACATAATAATACTATAATAATTATTCACTTACTTGAAAAAGTAATGATTTTCCTATAGCATCTTTGACTGGTCAATTTCATAAAAAAGGGGTGAGAAAGCAGGTAAGCTGGGGTTGCAGAGGCATTCATAAATCTGAAATTTCATTTGACATTGCAAAGAAAAGTTTCTAACAGGAGTTTTGATATGTAAGGTAAGTATGGACTACAAGAGACGTGAAAAAAACCACCAAATCAAATTGTCTTTGTATGTTAAGTAAAAAGCCCTAGTTGTTTATACTAACAGATGTTAGTCTTCAGATGTGCAGAATATTTCTTCTCCTAAGCTGTCTTTGACTAATTATAGATACTGGCTATTTCTAATTTTACATTATGTACAGAGCTGGGGCTCATACATAGCTTATCTCCAGGACACTATCCTTCATCCATGACCTGAGGGTTGGATAAAACAGCAGTGTTTAAGTCAATTTTTGTGCTTTCCTAACTGCAGAAAAACATGATACTGCACTGTAAAACAAAACAAATTTTCAGTAGCATGGAAGAAATGTAATGAGTTCTCCAAAGTGTGTTTTCTAGGAAAAAATGGGCTTCCCTTTTTTGTCACCTGAAAATTATTCATTTCAAAAAAACACTTGGGATTTAAGATTTGTGGTATATATTCCTCTTGGAGAGAACTGTTTGCTGTAATGAGTTTAAAAAGACTGAACTGATTAAGATTTCACAGGAGATTGCCCAAAGGCTGAGTGTCAAGTTTGTATTGATTTTCACTGAAAATTCAGCAGCCTCTTACCATCTGTTCCCTTAAAATCTCTCCAGCAATAAGAAAAGAGCAGAGTGCATAGTTTGCTGGATTACAAGAATATTTACTTCTGTGTCACACTATTTGCTCCAAAACCTGGATTATCCTGGAACATTCTAGATGTAGTCAACCCAATTTTCTTGTACAAATCCCCCGGACTGTAATTGCTGGGCAGACAGACAGGGTATGTGTATGCTCAAACCTGTGCATACCATGTGTGATCTGTATACCATTGTCTGTCTATAGGATGTGGCATCCTGTATATTTCATAGCTTCATTCACAGGCTGCTCTCAAAGCAAGCCTTCAGGAAAATGTAATTTTTAAAGATAACTCATGTACTGAAGTTGTGGTTAGGATTGAGCAAGTATAGGGGAGGAAGAAAAAAAAAATTGTAGCTGGTCCATTGCTCTACCATTTTGGCTACACATGGATGGGCCAGTCCTTCTGTATTCCTTTTCTTCATCCCCTTTTCCATATAGTATACTTCTCTTTCCTTACCATGTGTGATGATGAAAAGACTGGACACATTTGTAGTGCACACCAAACCTCCATAAAAGCATGAAGAGCTTACATTTATATTCTTCTAATGATGGTATAAGCTGCTTTGTTTGAATTTCTATGTTAGCAGATGACACGGGCTACTATATACTTCTGTAAATTTTTACAGAACTAATATATTAGTAGCTGTGTCAGAAGCGTACTTTGTAGCTTTTTATTGTGATGGAAATTCAACATTATTAATGATTTATTATTTTTGCATTGTCCAGCAGTCAGATTAGGTCAGGAAGCTAATTTATATACATATTAGAAAATAGGTGCAGATTGGTTTTAATGTGCTGAACTTTTGTCAAATTCTTAAAGTGTATAATAGAGCTCCAAAAGGTGCTTCTTGAAATCTGTACTCAGTTCAGGATAAACAAAATAATTGAGGGCTGCAGCTTTTTAAAGCATGTGAAAATAAATCTCATATTTATATTCTGTTTCCCCTGACATCTCAGAGAAGATTTAGTTTATTCATAGATGAAACACAGGTACTTCAAGCTTCATGACAGAGGAAAAATACAGTGCAACTAAATCTAATATTTATACTTTCTATGAGAAACACAGGCCTGGAAAAATTGCAAATCATACTGAAAGACACTGTGCCAAAGAGAAGCAGTGTGAAAAGAGATAACTCCTAAGAAATCCTTTTATGTTTTTATGTTATTTTCAATATCTTTCTGCTGAATGAAAATCAAACACAGGAGTAGTGGTTAGTTCTCCCATTTAGAGAATCATTTTCATGGCTATTTAGGTGTTTGTAATTGCAGTGCAATAAATTTCAGGGGACTAAATCCTCTTTTAGAAAAGTTTCCAGATGCCCTGTACCACACGGAGTTGAACATCATATCTTTGTATTTCAGGTGACAGCCACAGCTCTTTACCTTCTAGACAGGCCAGGATCTGCCTGATTTAGTGTCATGTCTTGTTCTTGCTTGGAGATCCCTTTGTGTTTCACCATGGAGCTGATCACTGCTGTCCAGAGCTCTAGAATCAGTGTCTCTGGTGCCTGCACAAGATCTGGCAGATTTGAGCAGTCTAGGAGCCAACAATTCAGGGAGAGAGCTTGACCAGTTATTATCTGTACCTGACTGTACCTCTGGCCTACAGCTGGTGAACAAACTAGAAAAAGACACATTTGTTCATCCAGAAGCTGCCATATCAACTTAGAATGGATCAAACGCAACAAAAAAGTAGGAGTGGGAGTGACAGGGACAATGTCTAAATGACAGGATCTGGGAGTGATTTCTGCTCTTTGGTCTGGAAGCACATTTCTACTGCTTCTTGACAATGTGTTATAGCAAGGTTCTGAATACAATTAGCTCTTTGTTCAGCCCATAATTTGTATGCAGAGAGAAGAGACACATTGGGGACTGGAAAGCAGCTGCAATACATCCTGGGCAAGTCCCTGAGTCTGGATGATTAGAAAGACTGAAGGACATATCACATGGGCTTGCTGTGACACTGCTTAGACAAAATCATTGATGGGGTGGTAGGGTGACATAGTGGTCTTGTAGAATGGGGCTACTGCCACTTGTTAGCAACACTTATGCTGGACTTAAATGTTAATAATTCGACAGCCATCTTATAAAAATTCTGTCCAACATTTGCCATTTCCCATAACAAACTCCTTTTGAAATTCTTCAGGCGTTGATGACTGTGAATCTGGGAGATTATAGTTTTTTCCCATGTATCTCCTTAAGAGTTTTCTTCCCAAAAGTCAATATATCCCAGCTCTTTCTGAGCACATGTATTGAACGAGCAGTTCTGTACCCGGTTAAGGAGATTGTGTGGCACTCCCTTGGAGCCAGTCTGCTCTTTCGCTCTTTTCTCATCCACAGTCTTTCAGAGCAGGGTCTGCCAATTTCATTGTCTTGAACCCAGCAAAGTTCTTACAGAATTTGCCTTCAGGCATTATGCTTTTTGCAATTGAATGCTCACTAACAGCTGGAATTAATTGACTCCCAGATTCTTGCCTCCTCAAGTTTCAATTTGGAGGTTCGATACAGCAACAAAAACATTGGTTTGAAACAAACTGAAGGAACATAGGAGGAAGTTCCAGGCTGAGTCCATCCTACGGAATTCAGTCCTAAGACGCTTATTTCCTCTGGAGGCCTCCCAGGAGAAGAGGCAGCTGTTTGAGCACTTCACCAGCTCACATGAAATCAAGTTCAGTGTGCTTCCACAAATTTGATGATTGACATATGTTCATGAATGGTGGAGAATGGCCTGGATAGCACATTGGAAATATTTTCACCTCACTTCTTGTGCTGGCCGAAAACAATATGGAAAGCCTGCTACAGCCGTTACCTGGGGGTGTGAGAGAACAACTTGGGTCGACTGTTAGGATGTTAGAACTAGCCTGTTCCATTAAGAATAAGTAAAAACATACATGTTTATTCAGACATGCTTATTTATTTCCGACACCTAAATTCACATCTGAAGAGTTTATAGGGACTAGAATTGGAAAGGCATGATGGATGAGGTACAGGATTGAGAAACACACACAAGGCCTTTAATCATTGGAGTGTTTCAAAACACAGCATAGTCAAACATGAATTCTTACTGTCTGGAGTAATTTTTAATAGTGCTAACTTTGATGCCATTCATTGTCCAAATATTGCTACAGTAGATGGAAAGAACATTGCAAGCTACCTGAAAAGCCTGCTTTGATGACGGTTCTACAAATAATAAGGCAAATGCATCAGGAGTGTGAGCAGTAGGAGAAAGAGGACATTCGAATTAGGCAGAATATGTATTTACTTTCTTCAGAATTATAATCATGTTTTTAATTTCTTCCAGAATCTGGATGCTTTGCATGACCACCTTGCAACTATTTACCCGGGTATGCGAGCCCCTTCGTTTAGATGCACGGATGCGGAGAAGGGGAAGGGACTCATTCTGCATTACTATTCGGAAAGAGAAGGTCTCCAGGATATTGTCATTGGAATAATCAAAACAGTAGCTCAACAGATCCACGGGACAGAAATAGATATGAAGGTAATGTCTAAAAGGATGTACACATTGGAAGTTTATGTCATTAAGACAAAATCAAGAAAATAAAAAGTCAAATGATGGCAAACAATCATTTCCATTGCTGCTGTCTTCTGTGAAGCAGTGACATCAGTACTGCCTCAGGAAGATCTGTCATCGTTTGTGTTGGCTTTAAGGACAGGTCAGCCGTGTGCTGGGAAGGCCAGCACTAATTTGCAAACAGACCCAATTGGGAACAGTTCAGAACAATATCCCCGTATTCAAAGAAGGAGGTGACGTACAGAAATTAGGTACTGGGTTATCTGGGGTGCTTTTTTCCACTTTATTTTATATTTGGCATATATTTCTTACTGTCTACTGTGTTCTGTGGGAACACAGATATTTTGTCTCTGTGTCCTAGATTCTTCATCTGTGTGCAAAGGGTGAGGCTGATGTGCGTTGATGAGGCCTGGCTGGCAAGCAGTGTTTTCCTCCCAGCCTGCGGCCAGGTGCTTCCCAGAACCAAGATGTGTTTGTGGGTCTCATACTGTCATTGCATGACAGTGTGGCTGGATATACACTTACTGCCCCAGAAGTGCAAAATGTTCCTCAGTCACAGAGTTTGCATAATGTCATGTGGCTAAGTCACTTGTGAAATGGGAAAGAGCCTTCTGCTTTGTGTCCATAGGGAGTAACAGAAAGATTAAATGGATCAGGCCTTGCATATGTAATGGTATAAAATCAGAGCTTGATCCAAGGTGCAGATATATCTAGGGAAAAACAGCAAATGAAAGCTTTTTGGTGCTAGAAATATTGCAACTGATATAAAATACTTCTCATCAAGTAGAAAAGAATCTAAGCAGGTACAGCAAGTTGTTTTTTTTTTAATTATTTCCTAGCCACATTACATTTCTGGCACAGTTTTATTGTATACTTACTCAGAAAATCAGTTCCAGTTTCATGAGTGCATCACAAAAACATGATCTTGCTCAGATAAGAGATTTCCAAGCAATCCCATGACAAAGGTATTTGTTCTTCTATATTAGAGTATTTGCCTTTCAGTTTTCTTGTTATAAGCTAGCTCAGATTTATAGTGAATGGCTAGTTCTGTATAGTGATGGTGATATACTTGTTGTCCTTGCTTAGATTCTACTTTGTTTAAGTTTAAACTTTTACTGCAGGTGTTAGTAATCAGATATGGAAGGATGCGACAAAATCAAAACAGTCCTCTTCTTAGGTCCCTGTTTATTCAAAGTGTCAAGTCAGACAAGAAAGACCTTGTTGGAAAGTTGGCTGCAAGAGTGCTGAAGCTGTTGCTTGACAAGCATTTCTTTTGGTAGCACAAGCAGCTCCTGCAGTCCCCCTTTCTTACTGCTCAAGCTTGTCCTACAACAGCTTCTTCAGCTGTGTCTCTCCAGCTGTTGTCAAGCTATGAAATAAACTAGACTGAGGAAATGAGCTGGGTTCAACACAACAGGGTTTTTTTCTGGGTTATTTATAGCCACATCTGTTCTTTTACGTGGTTTGGTGTTCTGTCTGTTAGAGAGAATTCTGCCAGCATAGTCAAGGGGACGTGCAGAGACAAAAGGGATCAGTGGGGCAGAGAAGAAATCTGGGTTGTGCAAAGCGGCTACCAGAACACACTTTTGCCAAACTGTGTCCTCAATCTGAATGTTACTTTGTTAAGAAGATTGTATTGAACAGTACAGATGTCCACCTAGGATTCACAAATAATATATGTTCCAAATAAGTTTAAATATTTATTCTAAATTTACTTGTCATTTGCATTTGACTTTGTTAGGCTTTCCTGGAAATATTATTGTTGTACTGTAATTAAATTTAATAGTATTAGCCAAACCTATTGTAAATGAGCACAAAGTTTAAGTTAAATTCAAACTATTCTTCCAGACACTCTAAGCTGAAACCTCTAAACTGAAGAAAGTGTATATTGTCTGGATTTTATTTTCCCTGTTAACCTTTTTTTTTTCCCCTTGTCCCTATTAGGAAGTCGTGTGCCCTCAACCCTGAACTTTTTCTTGCCTTGGCTGATTAATACAGCCTAGATTTTGACACTTTTAATGACAGTACATAGTGATTTGCTCCACAGATACTTACAAACTTCAGTGGTAGATAAGCAGAGAAAAATCAGCTACTTGTTTCTGTAAGGTGAGAGTGCCAAAATTTGCAGCTTATCCTCACAGTGAAAGGCTCCCTCCATTACTGCAGAGGTCACTTATTAATCATTAATAGTATAGAGTGAGGGTTTTAAAGCAGAGTAAGTTTACCATTGTGGTACCTGCCTAGTTTTGCACTACTCAAAAAAACAAGAACAGGAGAAAAAAAATGACCAACTTCTTTCATCTCAATCCTTTGCCTCATAATTTAATAAGATAATGCTTTCATGGCTCACAGCTTTTCAGGCTGTTAGTAATGCGTTGTTTGAAATAGCACAGCACAGAAAAACAGTAGAGTTGCTTTTCATCCCCTCATTTTTTTGTGGACCAATTAATGCCTCTTCTGGAAAATTTTTGGTTTGGACTTTAGTTAGAATTTTGCTCAAGGAATATTTTTATTTTTTGAACTGATAAGAGCTTCGGTGACTAGCCCTAAGTTTCTGATGTTATTATGGAAGTTGACTTCCAACTCGGAAGAACAGAGCTGAGATTCCAGAATTGTCCTTCCAAATCTCTTTATCCAAATCATTTTCATAACAATCCAACACAGGACTGCTTTAGTAAGTTCTGAAGTTCTCTTTATATAAGTGTGAAATTAATATCTGCAATTTGATGTTTAATGCTTTATTATCCACTTTTCTTCTCAGGCTGTTTAGAAGAAATGCTTACATATATCTGCTTGAGGGAATACATGCTTCTAAGTCTGTATTTTCATGAGATTTTGCTTGAATTTGTCTTACATGTTACCAGTTTCTGTGAAGGTGATAGTAGATTTAATCGTTTGCAATAATGCTGTTTTTATTTTGTTCAGTGGCTAGATTCCTGTTTCATGGGTCACACAGTCATAGAATGGCAGAGGTTGGAATGGACCTCTGGAAGGCATTTTGTCCAATCCTCCCGGGTCAAGCCAGGCCACGTGGAGCCAGTTGCTCTGCTCCTTGTTCAGACAGCTTTCAGCTTTCTCTAGGGATGGAGACTCTGCAAACTCTGGACAACAGCTGCCAGTGCTCAATTTCCCTCACAGTAGAAAAGTGTTCCTGATGTTCAGACAAAATGTCTTGTCTTTCCGTTTGTGCCCATTGCCTCTTGTCCTGGCACTGGACACCACTGAAAATAGCCTGGCTCCATCCTCTAGGCACCCTCCCTCCAGGTGTTTGTACACATTGCTGAGATCTTCCCAAGCCTTCTCTTCTCCATGCCAAACAGTGCCAGATCTCTCAGCCTTTCCTCTTATGGGAGATGCTCCAGTACCTTAATCATCTTCGTGGCCCTTCACTGGACTCTCTCCAGTAGCTCTGTATCTGCCTTGTACTGAGAAGCCCACAGCTGGACACAGCACTCCCGGTGTGGCCTCTTCAGTGCTGAGTAGAGAGGAAGGATCATGTCCCTCAACCTGCAGAGCAAACCTAAGGAACCTCATGATCACAAGAGGGCAAATTAATATTGAGAAAAACATATGGTTTTGGTTTGGGTGGAGAAATAGCTAAATAGAAAAAATGTTTCCTTTTATCACCTTTCTGCAGTTTCACACAGGACTATTTTATGTATCTATAGATATATAAAAATACACACATGTTCTTCTGAAATACAGTAGGGCTTCATTTTTCCAGAATGGTGTCCTTTGGGAAATGTGACTTCTCTCACTTAGGGGGATGTGTGTGTTGAAGGCAATTAAAAATAAAAAAGGTCTCTGTTTGTCTCTGTTAAACTGAAAGCAATGAAAGGAAGGCAATTTGTTCTGAACTTGGATTCACAGTTCCAGTTGAATAGTTCAGGAAAACCTAGGTTGACAATAATTGATTAATTAGTTCAAAACCAATTTGCCTTATCTTCCCTGACACTGTAATCCATTTTTAGCTAAATAGAACTAAGACTATATAATTTTTTCAGCAGGTGTTGTCCCAAGAACTGTTGATGACTTTGAGAACACGTTAAGAATATTTAAGTTCTGCCAGTCTCAGTATGAGAACTAAAAATCTTCATGGTGCTGATGACCAGCTTTGGCATGAGATCTCTGTTAGCAGCCTTCTGGCTATGCCTTCTTTTGCTTCACTTGTCAGAGGCTGTTTGTGTATAAATGAGAGTGACCTGTGAAGGTGACGTCAGGACAGGGATTCCCTCAAGGCTACAAATAGTATGGGTCAATGAAGAATGTTGTACAATCCTACAAAGCCGAAAAATCTGTTGGGAAGAGACTTCTCCAGCTCTGGTATCTGAGAGCAGACAATGAAAATCTTCCTTTTACACAGGGAAGGCGGTTTACAGTATAAAATGAGAAAAGACCAGAGGAAATCCTTGACAAGATGGTGATTTCAGACCGTCTTGTTACTAATGGCAATATGAAAAACAAAGCCAGAATGTGACCAGCTGGAGAGCTGACCTAAAAACTCCTTAGGTGCTCGTCATAGGGGACAGGCAGTGCTGATCCACACATTGAAATGCTAACTGCGTATGAAGATAAGTCAACCACGCAGCATAATCAGCCTCTAATTCTGGCACTAGGGCAGTCAGAAACTTCATTAGCTCCAGGCCTGGAGGCTCGGTGCAGTGAGACAGCCTGCCTTGAAACCAGCTGCCAGGTGGAGGCATCCCCCCAGTTTTAACTTTGGGTGTGCAAAGCTATGAGTGGTACCCCTTCCACAGTGAGCTGCCTTGCTTCAGTATCATCTGAAACAGCTGCAGTGAAATTTGTGTAGTAGCATTAAACAGTTGGTTTTGATCAAAAGAGAACAAGAATTTCACCTGTATTGACCTTTAAATGGCAAAGGTCATTGTTTTAATCTTAACAATCTGATGGAAGAAGGTCCCTGTCAAAGGCCATTCTGTCTTTCCCCCATTCTGAGATATGAGTGTATCTTGGGGACATGCTCCTATCTATAGAATTGAGTCTTGCCTGGTGGATATATCAGTGAAAGTTTAACAGATAATATGTGTTCATTATACATGCTGTATCACAGTGATACTGCTTGATTTAATATCTTGTGTGAAGCTCACCAAATATACTGAACCATAAATTCATTTTAAGATAACTGTTCTCTGGATTGTCATTCCCTGAAATACTGGTGTGACTTTTCACTTGGCTAAGCAAAGACGGAGTCTGAAGATACATCTTCTGGAAAGCACAGGCAGGTTAGCAGTTAGATTTTATATATTCTCTTTGAAACCAGGAGAGTGATTTTTCCCTTCAGTTTTTAACTGCAGTTACTATGGTGATTGAGCTCAGACATGGTGAACTGATGTCACTTCACCAGCTAGGACCACAGGGGGAGGAAGAATTAGACTTGATTCCTAGCTTTGTTGCTTCTGCCTCTGAACTTTCATTTGTCAAGCATTTAACAGAGGCTTCTTCTAAAATATTTAAATTATATTGAAATTCTGTGACTTGCGAACTTCACTAGCAGAATGAAACAAATTATTCTGCAAGAAGAAACAAGTAAATGCTGTTCTAGTTAAGCTTCCTGCAGAGTATATAGGGCAGGTCTTTATGCCAGGTAAGTACCTGGTCAGTTAGGCTCGATCTGTAGGTGCAAGTGTGAAGGGACAAAACTTTTTTTTAATGGTTAGAGGTGCTAATTTTAAACTTGCTGACAAGGTGGATGAAATCATGAGATAGGAAGATTAGATAGTGCATAAATTATGTGAGCAGAAAAGACATCATGAAATTAAGTATCCAATGGGAAGATATTTAAGGATGAATAATTAGCTTTGTTAGCCTGGAGAGGGGTGTGATTGTAGCTTCTGTTAATAAGGGTTTGTGTATGGATGACCAGAATCAAATTCAGTAAACCAGCCATGTCCACAACATACCAGGTCTATCAGGAGCCTGCAGCTGGTAAATCCTGTGGCTGTCTTACAGATCTGATACATTTCTGTGTGTTTGGCCTGTAGTTCATTTGCTGCACTCCTGTGGTGCACCAGTACAGTACGCATTGCTGGATGCCCTGGAGTCTGCTCAAAAATAGTGTTGCAAATGAACTTGAAGATGCATCTGCCACTCTGCACCGTTACTGACACAGTTCTGATTTATAAAGGTTAGGAAAACAGCACATTATGTGAGATGACTGACTTCATCACTGTGTAAGCTTGTAGGATCTGTGGAGGGTTGTGTCTCAAACTCAGCTAGATGTCTTTAAACATGTAGCAGTAATATTTTTATAGTTTGGGAGTTTTTTAACTGTCACCTGAGGTTTTTTTTAGCAATGCACCATTCTTTTCTAATAAATGGAAAAAAATGGTGAGTTATGAAGAACTGCATTGTAATAGGAAAAAACCTATAAGTACAGGTGAAAGTTGGCAAGAAAATACTTGTATGCAGTGACTAAGATGGTCATTAGGTGATAATATTAATATCTCTGGAAGGTGATGTGCTGTTAATACGAACATTTCCTTAAAAATTATTAGAGCTTTAAAAATGATTTCTAGGACAACTTTGCCAAATGAATAAGCTTCTCATCCAAAGTATGCTTTTTTTTTTTTCCCACTTGTGGCAGGAGCAACTCTTTGAAGTAAGATCCAAGACTAGAAATTATCTGGAAGCACAGATCAGTTCTAGTGATAATTCTACACAATTTGAAAAAGGTTACTGTGTAGAATCTCAACTATCTTTGGACACAATAGTGTTAATATTAAAATCTGTGGGAGTGTGTATGAGTGATAGAAAGTAAGAACTAAGACTATAAATGTGTTCTGTCAATCCTCTGTATGGCCAGTCTCTCACAATTTTAGGGATAATGATTTAATAGAAGAGGAAGACATGGAGAACCTTTAAACCCTGAGTTCAGAGGAAAACTAGGTCTCCATATAGTATATTTCATTTTCCTAGACAAACCCACATAACTTGTTTTCCTCTAATGACCACCACATATTCTTTCCACATATTCTTTCCAAGGTTTATCTCCTATTAACTAGTAATTTCCTACTTCTCTTTAGCACACACTGCCATATGGATCACCGGCGTAGTTCCTTGAGGAAATTAGGTTTTATCATCATTAACACTTGAACTTGTTCATACATCCAGCTCTAGGTACCTACGTTAGCTGGTAAAATTAGTAGGCAGATATTTCTCTAAGTTACTTATGTATGCAATAGAAAGGGAAGAGTAATGTGGCATGTGCTGAAGAAAGAGAAGACTAATAGAGCACCTAAATCAGACTCTTGCTCTGAACTGTCCTCGAGAAAAGCCTCTCTTTCCTTTAAATGAATAGTCAATTAGGAGATCAAGGAACAATACCTTCTTAAATTAAGCATCATTTAGCAGGAAAATGTTGTTTTGTTGTTTTACTCTCCTCCATTTGTATAGGAACAAATAAAGGAAACGGCACCCCCCAACCGATCAGCTAGCATGGCTGACGCTGTGGATGAGAAATATTTAATGAACTAAACATCCTAGGGATCAAGTGGAGTCCTCGTGCATATCTGTTCTGTTTTCATATTGTAACTGTTCATCTCTGTGGTTCGACTATGTGTGAAGGGCAGAATCAGGATGCATTAGAGATTTTAAGAAGTCTTTTTTTGCTTCAGTGGCTTTAGGATCAGACTCTACATGAAAGTAGAATCGGGTGCAACATGTTCCAGAAAGTTGCCGCTAAACAATACTGTGTAAATAGAATTGTTCTGTTCCAGTCATTAAATCTAATTAGGCTTGAGAAGAGGTGAATTTGGCCTCGCAAGGTAAATTATGTTGTTCTATTGGTTATTAGCTATAATTATACTGCAATACATGACTCTCACTGCAAACAAAATAATACCTATTAATTTCATATTTTTTACTAACTGAGTAAAACTAATAAAGTGTGAAATGCTATATTCAATACACTTATTTGAGATGTAACTGATGTAGATGACTGGTTTTGCTGTGATTTCATTTAGTATGGAATGCAGCTTGGGGAAGATTGTCATGGCTTTTAGTTTTATCTGTTGGTCCTGATCTTGCAGTCATCGCTGCCTGAATAAGTAAGGATTGTATATTCAAACATCTGCTCCATCTACCTTTCTTCTGGCTGACTGTGACATGCCCATCTTCTGATCAGCATTGTTTGCTGCTGTGTTATAGACCTTCCAAACAGTTTTCATCAAAATAAGGATTCAGATGGTCTGTGTAATTCAAGACTTGCCATATGTGCGTTCAAGATGACAGGACAATCCTGTTTTCTGGCATGTACTGGTAAAAGCAAACGTAACATGAGCGTTGGCTCCTGGTTTCATGATGTACATTTCACTCAGGCTTTATAAATTGTATTTGAGTGATCTTTAATATGTTGTTCATGCAAAGAGCAACTGTGGGTAAGCAAAGACATATTTAGTCACCTGGAATTTTAAAGAGTCTCTAAAATCCAAAATGCTTATTAGAATATAATATTTTTCAAGATGCAAATATCATTCTTAAATTCATCTTTCTGCTCTAAATGCATTCCTGTCCTCATAGTAGCATTCCAGCTATTAATGAGTAGCAGAGTTTTCAGTTTTTCTTTTTCCTACATTTTTCTAGGTTATTCAACAGAGAAATGAGGAATGTGACCACATTCAGTTTTTAATTGAAGAGAAAGAGTCTAAAGAAGAGGACTACTATGAAGACCTTGACAGATTTGAAGAAAACGGTACCCAAGAGTCTCGCATCAGTCCGTATACTTTCTGCAAGGCCTTTCCTTTCCACATAATATTTGACAGAGATCTGGTGGTCACGCAGTGTGGCAATGCTATATACAGAGTCCTTCCACAGGTTAGCTGATTCTCATACATGAATAATCATAGAGATTCCTGATGCTAGATGCTTCATAGGTTTATTTTAAAGATGAATAAAATAGGATTCTCTGTCTAAACAGCATTCTTATGTAACTGTGTAATATTTACTGCATTATGCTCATCTTGTTTGAAAAAGGAGTGTGAAAATAGCCCTAATTCTACAACAGCTTTGTTCCTTGTGATCAGGTCCATGTGCAGTAAGAGGATAAGCTTGAGCAGAGAAAATCTGATCACCCCCACAGTTCAGGTGTTAGCCTGATACCTCATTCTTTTTTGTAGCTCAGTCTAAGACACATTTGCTGTGGAAATGGCAAATAACTCTTTAGAGTGGATATCAGACAGTTGGTACAATTTGGCCTGGGGTTCAGAAAATAGTCTTGCCCATACGACTGTGTGGCGTAGCAGCGGGTACACAGTCTGTATATATTACTTGGCAGTAATGTCTTCAACTACTTAAGCTGTCAGATGCAAAATAACTGAAGAGCAGAATAACAGAAGTTGTAGTATAATTTCCTGGCTTGTGCATCAAAAATGAAACTATTAACTAAGATGAGCCAAACTATTTTTGTGATATATGTGTTCTGAACTTAATGCTGCTGCTGCAATTTCCCCTGTTAATTTACAGTAAAAGAGTACTCAAATTATGTATTCTGTATATGAATAGGATAGCTCAGTTCTTCCTTGAAAGAGCTGATAGTGTTTCTAAAAATAAGCAACAGGTAAAAGCAATAATATGAGAGAAGTAGAAGGTAAGATGATTAAAACATCAAATGAACTTTACAATTATGTAGGCTAATATTGCACATACCATGTTGTTTCTGAATCACTGACATACTTTTAAAATGCAATTTTATGTTATTTGCTTTTTCCTGCATTTTTTTGGTGGTTTCCTCTGAATTTTGCAGAAAGATTTGGAAGTAGAGCTTTTTAAGTAGCTCTGGTAGATTCTTCCCAAGGGCATTCACTGAACAGCTATAACTACTCCAGCTACTGAGTATGGCTATCAGAATCCTTATTATCAGAGTTGATGCTTTAGAGAACATGGCTTATTGAAAAGGGAGTTTGAAGGAGGGCACTTAGGAGGAAAACACTGGAAAGCTTTTTTTACTGTAACAGTTTGACAGATAACGAATGTGGTAGTCTAACACAATTTTACAAAATCATCTTGCAGGCTAGAATTACACTTTGAAGTCTGTATACTTCTGATGGAAAATCCTTAATTTAAAAACCTTGTGTTTTAATGGAGAAATGCATAAAGTGTATATTCTCTTCCATTCAGTGTTGTCATCTAAGCAAATTGAATATAATTAGTTCATGTATAGTTTTAGTATAAAACGTAACAATCTTTTTTTTTTTTTTCTTTTAAATTCTAGCTGCAGCCAGGAAATTGCAGTCTCTTGTCAGTTTTCTCCCTGGTCCGGCCTCATATTGATATTAGTTTCCATGGGATCCTCTCACATATCAATACAGTCTTTGTACTGCGGACCAAGGTAACTAGAAAATATTCATCTCACTTTTCTCTAAGTATGCTTTAGAGAGATAAGAAGTGCTGGAAGCTCATAAGTCTTCAGAGAAATTTCTTTGCACAGTAGTAAGCTCAGTCCCTTTTGAGTCTTGAGCGAAGAAAAAGTCACCAGTGTGAATTCATGTGTAGCTGTTAAGAAGAATGCTTTACAGGAATGGTGAAGTACATGTACTTCATGTGTGATGCTTTCTTTGCAAGGGACTAGCCCATACATGGCATTGTGCCAAATTAAACGTGCAAAGGCGATTACATTTACTTTTGCTTCATAAAAGTATGGGGGACAAATATGAAATGTGTTCTTGCTTGGGCGCATACATTCATATAAAGTTCTGTGTCCTTTAGAGTGGGCAGGAGAGGAGGCAGGTGATATAAATGAATGCAGCACATACAGTAGTAGCATCTAATATGTCAAGGAGCCCGTTTATTTATAGAAAACCACGCCTGAGAGAAACCAACAAGATTTCTTAGGAATGCTGCCAGGCACAAATAGAACTTCACAGAATAGGCAGTACTTTTGACAAACTATTGTTAAGAAATCATGCAGAAGAAAACAAGAACTTAAAAACACAAAGGTAAAGAAAGATGCCATGGTTTGTATCTTTGAGGTAGCAAATCACTGTATTAAAATAAAGGTAATGTATGGTGTTCAAATGAGAAATTAATTGGATTTTAATGAAATCTGTTCCAAACGTTCTGACTGCCTTGATAGTGAAGGCACTTACCTACGTGGTGGCCTGGTGCATAACACACGTACCATTGCCCTTATATAAATGTGACTTTTCATCATCAGGAGGGGCTGCTGGATGTGGAAAAGCTGGAGTGTGAAGATGAACTGACAGGCACAGAAATCAGCTGCTTACGCCTGAAAGGGCAAATGATCTACTTGCCTGAAGCAGACAGCATTCTCTTTCTTTGTTCGCCAAGGTACTTTAAACCTTAAGAGTTCTATAATATTGATTTTCATTTTAAAATTACTATTTTTTAGAACACTTATGAGAGTACTACTACAGAGATTAACTGACTCAAGTATTGATGTCATTGATTTTGACATGTTTATACTAGAAGGGAGAAGTGTTTAAACATCGGAACTTGCTTGATTATTAAATAATTCAATACAAATATTGGAATGTTGTGGCCCAGTTTGTACAAATGGGAATTCCTCATGATTACATTTATTTGGCAAGTCTTGTTCTTTGTTTCCTACTCTGAGAATGCTAAGAAATGTCACAATGGTTTGGTTTCCTGTGTGGGTACATACATTTTTGCAGTAGTTTTAACATAATGGAGCAGTAATGATTATGAAGAAGTGGTTGGGATGGGGGATTGAATGGAGGGCTTCTTTAGCTAAGAACATGTTGAGCTAACACATCGGATTACAGTTATGATATGTAACATGATATGTAACATGATATGTTACACAGTTACCCTGTGTAAAAGGGAGAGAGTGGGTGAAGACAACAAGGGAAGAGGCTACCTTAATGTAGTCTTGCTTTTATTTGTATACTGAAGAATATGTATGTGATATGTTCATGGAACTCATCAATGAGAATTCTGTATTTAGATACAAAAGTCAAGAACCATATGTTAATATGAGTGAACAAATTAGGTATTTTGTAGAAGGGGTGTGTTGTGCAACTTGTCAGAAGTTCAGGAGCATAATCTTTCTTCTGTTATTCCTCAACCTTTGCTGTTCATTTGAGTTTTAAATGTTCCTGTGGCAAGTTTAATTGTACCCATATTGTTATATATTTCTCCACACTGCAGTGTGATGAACTTGGATGATTTAACCAGAAGAGGTTTATACCTGAGTGATATTCCATTGCATGATGCTACCCGTGATCTGGTTCTTCTGGGAGAGCAGTTCAGAGAGGAATATAAATTGACTCAAGAGCTTGAGATCCTCACTGACAGACTGCAGCACACACTGCGTGCACTAGAAGATGAAAAGAAAAAGACAGACACGTAAGAACCAAATCCTAATTTTGAGCTGAAACAGTCACAACAATATATTATTTATAGCTACTTCTTCAAAAATTAACAGAGTCTTGGAAGGAATAGAAGAGATATTCAGGGCCGATAATTCTGGAGTCAAGAAAGAACATTTTACTTTAATGCCTCATAGGGTATTTCTTTATTTAGATTGTCAAATATCATCTAGGCTGTTACATGCACAGGTATTTTGATGGCTCCTTTCCAGATAAAGTTATGAGAAGTGAACCAACAATCCTTTTTGCTTTGTGAATTACCTAAACCAACTCTTTGCAAACTCTCTTACATGCAGTCCCTGTAGCCAAGATGAATTTCCAAATGCTACTATTTGACAGAGTTCTGTAAACCAGCTGAAGATCACTTTGTCTTTCTGAACTGCCATGCTCACAGGTTAATAGAACAGAAAAACATACCTTATAAGCCTCAAAAGTAGTCTATGAGAAGGTGAAGTTTTGCAACAGGCTAATGCTATGATTTTGGTTTTATAGTTATGGGCTATCTAGATAATACTACTATCTAGATATAAGTACATAACAATAATAAATTATATGCACTGGGCCCCAAATCCATTTCTGCAAGTAACTATAAGCTCAAATTCATAGCATTAGTCTGTAGGAGCACAGCTCAAGGACTACTGGTGCATAAATTAAACAAATTTTTTTTGACAAGCAGGATGGTTGACAAGGTTGATGTTTGACTGTCATTTATAAAACATAGTTCCCATCTCTGTAATAGAAGAATTTCTTGTGGATTATGCTTGTTTAGTAGTAGAATTAACACTAGGAACACTATTAACACTATATTGTGCTATGAATTCTATTGACAGGTTATTTTTTCCTGTAGTAATGGAAATTATTGTAAAAAGGACTTGAAAGAGATGGACAGAAGAGTTGGAGAGAAAAGACTAAAACAGATTTTTTTTTTTTTTATTCACTCTTATTGACTTGCTTTGTGAAGTCATTGTATCTTCAGGAATTCTAGTCTTCTTTGCAGCCCCTGGAACAGACAGTGTCTGTTACTATACCACGTACCAAAAATATATATTAATTATAACTCATGCAGCAGTGACCTTGCCAAAAATACAGGTAGTGGGGGTTTGGGCAGGAGGCAGTGTATAAAATGATGCTCAAGATTTGTGAAACAGTCAAGAGATCTTCAGTTTAGCCACTTAGATGAATGAGGAGGTAAATATGCCTTAAAATGGCAGTTAAAAAGTTAAATGAATACACATGAGAACAGGGTGAAGCTCTGTGTGTCTGATTTCCTCTTTCCCAAGTAATATATTCTTCAGTAAATGTCTTTTATATCGGTGTTTGATGATGCAAGTATGCTATAAACCCTATGGTAGGTAATAAGTTAATACTTGAAGAGTGCTGATGTAAAGACCTTTCTCCATATTCTTTCTGTTTTGCTTGTGCCTTTCTTTTTTTACACTTTTAGATTACTGTACTCTGTTCTACCACCATCAGTGGCAAATGAGCTGAGACACAAGCGTCCTGTTCCAGCTAAGCGGTACGACAATGTGACCATTCTTTTCAGTGGCATTGTTGGATTCAATGCCTTTTGTAGTAAACATGCCTCTGGAGAGGGAGCCATGAAGATTGTTAATCTTTTAAATGATCTTTACACGAGGTTTGATATTCTGACTGATTCACGGAGGAATCCATTTGTTTATAAGGTAAGCAGAAGATTTTCCAAGTATTTAATTTGTGACACTTCAATAATTTACTACCATGTCACTTTTCCACCCTTTGGATTTTAGGCTTTTTAAAAAATAGTTATGTTCCCAGTCTTTGAACCGTGTTACTTGATGTTACATAGCTAAAGAAGAGTATGTTGTTCCTCTCTAAATGTGTGAAGGAACGTAAAGGGCTTAATTCTCAGCAGGATTTCTGCACAGCCAGCTGTTAGGTGGATATATAAATCTACTTCCGCATTTAGCAGATGTGAACACTTCTACAAGCAGTTTGTGGTTCTGCTGACCCTGTGCTTTAAGTTTTTCAGTCATATACCTGGGTCTCCTGGTTGTAAATTATAACTTATTATTGAGTTATTCAATGTGAATGTAATGCCTTCATTAGGAATGAGGTGTAGTTGCAGATGCAGCTGGTAGCAGGTAGGTAGATACATATATATCCCATATATACATGTGCATGTGTATGCGTGTGTGTTTATATGTGTAAGATTCATGCCTAGCTTTTACTAGAAATCAGCTTTATGCCCTGGTGAATCAAGGGTGTGAGTCAAAACAAACATGATGCTCGGTTTCTACAAAAATCCAGAAGACCCCAAAAGTGAGCCGTCAGTTCACACGATCACAGTATCATTTTAATTTGTTAAATTGTTAGCATACAATATATTATCTTCAATAACAAGCAGAGATGATGAGAATTAAGGTGATTTGAATGAGTGAAAAGAAACTATTTGAAAGAATGAACAGTCATGAAGGAAGCACTACGTCTATTCTAATATTCTAAAGCCCGTGATTATACAGTAATTGAGACATACGTATCTTGATAGGTGGAAACAGTTGGGGACAAGTATATGACAGTGAGTGGTCTACCAGAGCCTTGCATTCATCACGCACGATCTATCTGCCACCTGGCATTGGATATGATGGAAATAGCAGGCCAAGTTCAAGTAGATGGTGAGCCTGTACAGGTTAGTAAATGTGTGGGCTTGAATGAAGAGCCCATTCTTTGATATGGTGATACTGCTTTGAATTATAATAATGCTCAAGTCTCAGTTGGTGCAAGCTTTGGTACTCTTAGATTTTGAGACCAATATCTACAAATAACATGAAGAGTCACATGCAGATGTAATGCGCAGTTCCCAGACCTTAAAATCTAATTATTGTGCTTAACCTTTTAAAGGACTAAATTAGGTCCGCATCATTTATGTGTGTTTTCTGATCATTTGCAATCTAATCAACAAGTTCACATTCCACATCAACTACAATGCATTGAATCTTCTTCATCTCAATGAACAGAGTAATAGGATTCCCTCACTGAGATTTTTGATCATGCTTCAGATCCTCCTGTCAGCATGAGAAAATACTGCATTAAAAAGTGTGGTTCCATAGGCAGTTATATCAGTGATTACTGGCAGCGATGTATGTTAGTGGAAGTTCACTCATTATGGAATTTTATGAAAATGTTGGGGCAGTAATACAGAACTGGGGAGGCTGCACTGACCTGTCCTTATCAGAAGGCTGTGAGAGCAAAATAAGTAATGAATGTGATGCGTATTTCTATTTACATTAATGTTATTAGTCTAACACCTAGCATAGACTTTGTCACTGGGCAAAGAAGTGCGAAGGTTTGGTTTGGAGCTTTACAATAACTGTAATGTGCTGTAAGAGTGAGCTTCTCCAATCCTCTGTCCTATGTCTTGAGCCTTTAAATGCAAAACACCATGGTGGTTCCTCTGAGAAAAATCCTCCACCATCCATTTCTGCATCTTCTGAGCACTGATTAAGCACAGACCTGCAGAGTATGCCTCTCTTTCCACTTCTTAAAATTTCACAGTACATAATCATAGAAACATAGAATGGTTTAGGTTGGAAGGGGCCTTAAAAATCATCCGGTTCCACCCCTCCTGTCATGGGCAGGGACACCTCCCACTAGACCAGGTTGCTCAAAGCCCCATCTGGCCTGGCCTTGAACCTCTGGGCAACCTGTTCCAGTGTCTCATCACCATTATAGTAAATAATTTCTTCCTGATATTGAATCTAAAACTACCCTCTTCCCGTTTGAAGCTGTTACCCCTCATCCTATCACTGCATGCCCTTGTACAAAATCCCTCTCCAGGTTTATTGTATGCCCCCATTACGTACTGGAAGGCTGCTAGAAGATTTCCCCAGAGCCTTCTCTTCTCCAGGCTGAACAGCCCCAACTCCCTCAGCCTGTCTTCATAGGAGAGGTGCTCCAGCACTCTAATAGCACCATGCTGGA
This sequence comes from Calidris pugnax, assembly GCF_001431845.1. Classification (NCBI taxonomy): domain Eukaryota; kingdom Metazoa; phylum Chordata; class Aves; order Charadriiformes; family Scolopacidae; genus Calidris; species Calidris pugnax. Next base: position 5,674,182 of record NW_015090774.1, on the reverse strand, counting down.
AAGATACAGAGTTTGTTCTTTGATGTGGGAGGCAGAGCCAGGACACTGCACTACAATTAAAAAGAAGGCGATACAAAACAGAAAATGGAAGGCTTTGAAGAAGCAGGAGGGTCAGATTGAAAAAATAAGCTCTAGTAGATAGAAATGGCATAATACCTGTATTTAGTCAGAAGCATCAGATTAGTTACATTGATTTTGAATATTCAAATTTTATTTTTTCTCTCTAAAGATAACAATTGGAATCCATACTGGTGAGGTAGTCACAGGTGTCATAGGCCAAAGGATGCCACGTTACTGTCTCTTTGGAAATACTGTCAATCTAACAAGCAGAACAGAAACTACTGGAGAAAAGGGAAAGATCAACGTCTCTGAATATACCTACAGGTGAGCAATGCAGCATTTTTATTGGTGTTAACATCTTAAAAGAAATCACTTCATCAGTGTTAACTCAAAGTGTCTTTGAAGTTGAAAGTGACAGGACTCCCACAACACATTATTTATGAGTTCTCATGAAACTCCATGGCAGACTGCATAATGATATACCATTATTGGTATGCACATATAATAATGATCTATAGATAAACGTGACTTTTTTGTTAATTTGGTCACATTTCTGTACCATGTTTAATATTTTATATGGTGTGTTGCATGCATGCATAGTACGTATATTTACATGCTTTCTCTTTCAATTTCAGGTGTCTTATGACACCAGAAAATTCAGATCCTCAGTTCCACCTGGAGTACAGAGGTCCAGTTTCTATGAAGGGTAAAAAAGAACCAATGCAGGTTTGGTTTTTGTCCAGAAAGAGTACAGAGACAGAGGTATGACTAATCGGAGTGTAATTTTTTTTTTTAAACAAGGCATAAACATGACAAATTTAATCTAAACCACTGAGATCCATTTGCATTTGCGAAACTAAATGTTCCCTAGAAAAAAATGAAAGTTTTGTATAACATTATTTCATTAATGCATTTACTATCTTGACAGCACATTAAAGTCCTTGATTATTTGTCTTTGCAGTTTGTGCAGTCCCTGAAAGAATACTTTTGTATTTTAAAAAGTCCTTGAGGGAGTGTTTAAATATTTAGAACTCTCTCTTCTTAAGTATTTCGCCACTGTACTAGATTCTTCAATATAACGTGCATTTCTGTTTAGCTGACATGTCTGGTTTTCAGCACTTCAAAATTCACCATTTGCTTTCTTACAGTGAGTGAATAAATGTGCCTTCAAATATTTAGGCAACAGTCCAGCGACTACTTGCAGGCAGGTTCACATGTGGTGTATATGGTGGTCTGTTAGCCCCAGATGTATCTCCTGGTTCCGAGACTGTTGCATGATAGACATCTTGCTTTAGAAATAGGGTGAAAACTTTTTCTTCTAAAGGACGTATGAGCCTAAATCCTCTTCTCAAAATGATGTAGGGCAAAGCTCTTCAAGCACTGAGTGGCCTTTAAGCGCATGCCTCAATTTCAGAAGTCTGGGCATGTATTAATCAAAATCTCACTAAAAGCCAATGGGATCTAGACTCATAAGTGTGCTACAAACTTAAGACATTTAATAAGGTTACAGTATGCCAGCTGATTTGCCATAGCTGAGCAGGTACATACATTCCACCCATTTCCAAAGGGAGAAAAAAAAAGGGTAAAAGTAATTTACATAGCTTGAATTTTGTCCCAAAGTAATACAAAAAGCAAGAGTTTTAAGCTAATGTATTTAATCTTAAAAATCTTCTCAACTAAAATAATGAAAGTCATCAGTTACCTTGGCTGAAATAGTTCTTGTAAGTCACAGGAAATTAATTACATGTCTGAATACTCATATGCTTCTGAAAATGGAATTTAGGCTGTTAAACTGTTTGGACTCTTTAGGAGATCTAATTCAGATTTATTACCACTGGTACTCAAGTATATGAATACTGACTTTTTAATGATAATTCCCAGTATTAACCCCTAGTATTTAACTTCAGGGGAGAGCCTGTACTTTAACTCTGCTGAAGTCTGTGGTTTAGTATATATTACTTACAATAATATTCTGGGTGTCACTTTTGATACTTTTCTATTTTTATTCTATATCAAGATTAAATATAATTTCACTTGGATAACATTCTTTCAAATCCATAGTTTTATTTAAAATATATTTTATTTAAACACCTTTCACTTTTTTCTGCATTATAAATTATGTTCTATCATTTGTAGCAGAGCACATTGTAATTTTAAATGTAAAATTTCAGAGGGGTACTGAGTCAGGTGGGTATTTTCCGTGTTTCAGCCTCACACGTTTAATATGAAATTAGGGTTCAGATAGTTTAGAATTTTAAATATTGCAATTTTCTTTTAGACATCTTGTGCAACAGTTGGTTTTGTTAATTCTCACAGCAGTCCCCAGAGGTACTTGCTGATACTATAATCTAGTAATTGAGCTTTGTAGAGGGGGACATGGGGGCAGGAATAAACATGACCGAAAAATACTGTCAATATGATTTTCAGGAGCACTTAAGACTCACAGTTCAAGGACACTCAAAAAGTCTCACTAATTTTTGTTAGTTTTTCTTAATTCCAAAATTCAGATATACATGTAATTCTTACAGATAGAAGGACTTCTCCCATGATAGGTGTCTCTTCTAAATTGTAGGAAGTTTGGGATAATATGAGACTAGAAAGATACATTCATGTGGTGACTGGAACTGATAATCATTTTGTCAGAGGTGATTTTGAAAAATGAAATTATATAATCCTCTAATATTTTAATTCTTTTTCACTCCCTGCACAATTTCACCTGTCCATCCTCAAAAAGATGCACTGAGTTTTACTCCTTTAAGATTTTCTGAACTGTCTGCAGTTTCTCTTTGTCTTGTGAAGGTTCTCTTCATGTTATTTCTGGCACTTTATAAGCTGTATGTTGTAATCCAAAAGCAGAAATCAGATAGCCAACTTGTAATGTTTGTTTCCCTTAGAGTTATCGCTTTGATATAGGCAAGGGTGTAGTCTTGGTTTTGTTTTCAGACTCTTATTTTCTCTGCCCTTTCAAACACATGCACATGCTAGTGTATTATCATCTGCAGTGCCGTTAATTTCAAGGGGACTGTTCACAACAATAAATATGGGATGTTAACATATATTCAGAAACTATATGGTAAATTTCCTGAAAGGTCACTCCAGAATATTGCAAGAAGCGGCTTATAGAAGTAAACATGAAAATATTTCTTATATCATCCGGAAGATGTTTCTGCTGATTATTCTCTTATTGCGAAGTTTTCTACCTCCAATATCTTTAAACATTAGTGATATATTCTCCTTTTCATTATATCCCTTAGAGAGTGATTAGCTCAGCATTTGCAAATCTATCAGTGTAATATTTTACCCCAAAGCCCAATAATGAATATATGGTGAGGAAAGAGGACAAAATACTTACAGCTGGCATAGAGATGTGAAACTAAGGCTTAAAATATGCTGTCTCTCTGCTAGGCCTGTAGAAAATGATAGGGTTGGAGCAGTGCAGCATACCTCAGACTTGGTTCCTAAGTTGGCATCTCTATTATCAGTCATCATGAGCAGTCATTACTTTAGAGAAAGACCTGATTTGCAAGAATCAGTGTTTCTTTGGAGTGCTGCTCCCTTACTTGTTTCCACGTGAGATATGTCTTCCATGTTACCATTACAGCAAAAATTAGAATTGCATCAGAAATACACATAGAACAAAAGCAGCTGTGATGGATTATTCATTTTGCATCCGCTTGTTTGCATGTTATAAGATTAGTTATTACTATCGTTATTATTTTAACAGAGGTTCAGCTGCAGCTTCTCTTTTGAGAAACAGCTTTGTTGTAAAAAATAAAGCTTGGAGAGAACCTCCAATGTCTGACTGCAATTTCGATCATTCCCCCCTTTCAAATATCTTTTTTTTCTGCCCTGTCCCCACATTACTCATGGGAACAAGTTAAAGTATCTCAGTCAGAGCTGGTAGCTCCTCAGGGAATGTAGAAACAGTTACATTCCTACACATAGGAAAGTAATATGTGCGTTACCTATGCTGTGTTTTATTATTTTTTTTATTATTTACTGATATTGGTTGCAAGTTGTAAAATGTATTTTGTCACTGCATTGACCCACCATGTTGTTGCTTCAAAGAAAATCCCTTACTTCTCAAATTCTACTTGCATGCACTCAAGGAAACAAAGCAAGATGCTTTCTGAGCTGAGGGAAGAGGAAGAGGACGCTGGATAGGGTGCAATACTGTCTCCAAATAGGGTGCCAGGCAGTAAGGTTGAGTTATGGATGTTATTTCATGTCATATCTCCCATTTCCATGTGCATTACCATTATCTTTTGCCTTACTCCTGAAATCACACTCACCGTTTTTCTCCAGGCTTGCTTGCTATTTTTTTTTTCCTTAATGTTTGGTATTTTATCTCTGCTATGAGCATGTATTTCAAGCTTTCCTTTTTTTGATATGCATTTTTGCATGTCAGTCATATGTGGCCCTTCCTACCACCACATAATATTGACTAAAATTTTGTAATATGCACGCCACAACTAACCACTTCAATCTGATGCTTCACATCTTCATCTTCATCTCTGAGGTGTAGTGGTTACGTGAATCAGTGACATTTCTGGAAATGACAGGTATTTCAGTCGTTGGGCGGAACAATGAACCTGAAGAAGTATTTTAAAAAATAATACATAAAGCAGCATTATGAAAATTATTGTATAAATGTTGTTTATCAGATTTAGTTCTGCTGTTACTGTGCTTCCTATTAATTTTGTGAATAACACTCAATGCACTGTACATTCCTGGTTAGAAAAAGATTCCTCTTTTGATATCATCCTGCATTTTCCCTTTGTAGACACTATGTAAACATTTTCTATATTGAAAGGGGGCAGTTATTTGTCTGATACTGCTATTTGAAGCATGTGCCAATGTACTTCTACTGAAATGCTGTTCACTTGCAATGTATTTCTCATTGATTTATATTAACTAAATTAAGTTGTCATGTTAATAATAGATTGCTGGACAATTTTAGAGCACCCATAGTGCTTTGACTCCTTTCTGATGGAGCTCCCAGAGCTGAAAGGCGTGCTGCCGGGACATGGTTGTCATGGTTGCCTTTCGGTTTGGTCTCTCTAGTTTTCAGAAATGGTCTTATTTTATTCCTTGGGAGAGCCAGATAATATTCTAGGTATCATGGCATAATTAAGAGATATAAAGCTTGTAAGGGGACAGTGTCTTTTATCAGGTGATACAGTTAGTAAAAGTGGACAAAGTTTCAGATGCGTAGACCTTCCATAACTTCAACATACAGTGCATTTTTATGTGAATAATATCCATTCTTATCTGACTGATAATTTCTGAATATTTGCATTATAAAATAGGATAGTGCAATTACTTTCTGTATAAAATTTGTCTATATCTAGTATACCTTATCAGCACAGAATATATATGTATAAATGTTTCATGTTAATGTGCATAAGAAATTGCAATAAATTATTTTTTCCACTGACTTAGAGAAATTTTGGGATTTTCTTTTCGGTGAAAGCTGTTATTCATTGTTTGATACAAAACAAATGTGTTCTCCATTCAATAATTCAAAGTCCGAGTTTAAATAATTTATCAAGTTGTTGTTCCAATGCTTGCAAATGTCAAAGAGTCTCCCATGTTGAGGCTAATGTATCACATCCTCAGATTAAAGTAGTGTTGAAAATTTGTAGATTAATGCTCCAAGGTCACAAAAATGCATACATTCCTTTGAAACACTTGGACAATATTTAACAATCAGAAATTATTAGTTATCTACTCTGAGCAGGATGTACGTTACCAACCAAAGCTTCAGGAATGGGAAATGCAGAGAGGAAGCCACATACATTCCTTCCCATCATCTCCCTGTCGGACAGCCGCGCCTCCCAGCGCTCTGTGGGAGATTGCCCTCGCTCTGAGAAATACACAACAGCAAGTTGCACTTAAAGTCGATCAAGCTTACCAAAGCTTCAGTGGTGGCTCCTAAAGAAATGGGATTTGTGGCAGCTGTGGTTGTGCATTGATGTGGTTCATGCAAAAGGTTGTGGAGTAACTGAAGTTTCTGTGTTATGCGTCAAGCTGACAGAAGATGGCTTGCCAGAAAACTCAAATAGTGCTCTGAGTTCATGTTTTACTCTCAATCATTTCAAAATGTTAACGCTCCTGTTAAGCTACTCTGTAACATAACCAATTTCTTAAAGCACGAGAATAATTGCTTATATATTGTATTCAGGTAAGTGCATTTTATCTCAAGGAAACCAATATGATTTAGGCACTTAACCACTTTTATTACTAAAACTGATCTTCACTTAAGTGCTGCATTGACTTAAAATACACTAAAGTATACATACTAAAATTATACTTTGGTTAAATATTACTCTCAGATAACAGTCAAAAACTTCTGCAGATATTTAGTTCTTTTATGTGTGCTCTACTGCCTCTTTTATTTAACTGTACTGATTTACTTTTTCAGTAGAAGCTCTCTAGCTGAAAGATGAGGCAAAGTAAGTCCCAAAGTCTGTTTCAAAGGCATTTACAAATGCATCTGTTTTACTTTAGTATTTTTTGTCAAAAAAGTTGAGAAAAGGAGAAGAAAGGGGAAAGCAGTGATGAAATTGCAAAATATGGAATGCTTAGTTGTTTGTAATCTTCTGGATCACTTGCTTTCCTTTGAATTCAGATATGCAAAAGAATTTGTGTTTCTGTGGTGTTGTTAACCAAGGCTGTGGCCATGCAGTAGACTTTGCTACTCTGCTGCTGCCTTACAGCTGGCACTGGAGTTGCCTTCCATAATGCAAGGTTGAGTAGTCTGTTGCTAGTGTTTCTTGGATAATATACTTCCTTTTTTTCCCTAACGCAGGGCTTGAGAAACAGCAGGACTTTTCCTGGCTTCAGTAAATTTTGAAGCAAGTTTGTTAAGCACATACTGTCAATAAAGACTTCTACAACCAGTGAGGCCCTTTGATAATATGGCCCATATTTTTAGATTATCATCTTTTCATTTACGTTCCCTATGTGGAATTCTATCAAAACTTGGTTTTTTAAAATTTATATGGGTATTCAAACATGTGTCTTTACTTTTTAATAACCAATACGGTTTTCACAGGCTCCGTTGAGATGTTAAAAGTTATGAGCTTTATGCAATCATTTTTTTTATATATTTGTATTCCATAAGGTAAAAACTGTAAATCCAGTCTTCAGTAGGAACCGACTCGGGGAACATAGTTCCATGTTTCATTATTTTGGGTGAAAAACAGAATGTTAAACAATGAATGAGACACTGATTTGGGTATCTATTTATAGTATTGTCACAAGAGTTATTCTTGTATTTTTTACTTACAAAAAGAAAAGGTTGTTCTGCTGTTGTTAGGGAACTAGAAAGGCTTTATAAATAAGAATAGCTTGAAAACTATCTTGAAACTTCAATAAATGGGAAGGGCATGGGTGGAATGTTGCAGTTTTGTCTCCATATATGTTTCTGAACAATTACATGTGGGGACAGACCAAACAATAACAGGCTACACAAGCAGAACTTTGCTTTTAGGAGAGTGTGGGCATCTGCAGATGTCATAACTGGGATATGGCTGGAAATTACCAGCAAGTCAGCAGCTGGAGCAGAAGACTGACTGTCAGGACTCTTGATTGGTATCACAAGCTATTGCACAGCTCACAGATCTTTTTTTTCCCCCTCCTGTATCTAGCACCAGCTTAGCTTTAATGATCTGAGAGGTATAGCATCTCTCCCTTGCCCCTAAATTTGATGATGTAAGAGAGTGATGCATTATTTATGAAAGTAAGGGGCCTTTATCCTTGTTGCTGTGATTTCTGTTGGGACGATCCAGTAAGTCCAGCTGAACGCACACTAAAATTTTGCAGGAGCTGGGGACTTTTTGTTCGCCTTCACTAGAGGTTAGTAGGAGCAGGAGACAGCAGTATGTGCGTTAGACCTGGGTACAGTTACAAAAACTATTGCCCAGAAGACTCTTAATTCACCTTGTTGCTTTTGGGCTATACTTTGTTTGTTTGTTTGTTTGTTTTTAGAGGAACTGCGTATTTTTATTCTTACCTCACAAAGGCATCATTAGCAGCAATGGTTTATTAGCACCCAGAAAAATCAATTTAGTTCTTATATACATATATAAAATATATTTATTAAATATATATATACACACACACATATAAAATATATCCTCCAGGAATGAGTCATGAAGAAAAAAGTGCAAAATCCAAGGTTATGCAAGATTTTTTTCATTACTTGGTTACTGTGTTTAATGTAGGTGGTAGTACATAACATATCTGACTAGTTACAAGCCCACACTTTAAAGACAGTCATATGCACAAGAAGGAACTAGGAAGGAAAATGCAAGCATCTGATATGAATAAGATCTCAGTGGAGCTTGAGGCCACAGAACCTTTTCTTTGGACAAAACTCTAGTAAAATCTGAAGCTAATAAACAGTTGAGTGTGGTGCAGCCAAGCTGTGCACTGCTATATTCACTCTTGAACTCTGAAACCTTGGTGGCCTTGTCAATAACACCTGTCTCTGTGGAGCCGGAGCAAGGCCTGAGGCATCCATATGCTAATATGGCTTTTGTAGACAGGTCAACACCATCCATCTATTGTCACAAACTGTAAAATGGTTATTCAGTGAATTTCCAGAGCCAATGTATATTCAAAAAGAAAGAAAACCCAACATGTTGGATCATCGCATTCTAGCAGTATGAGAATTTGAACAGAATCGTCCTGTTCTCCGGCGAGTCATCAGGCAGGCAGCACAGCACTGAAAATGGGAGCTTATGGGCTATTGTAAATGAATTCTGACAGTCACTGTGGTGGCTTATCATCTCCAAGTGAAGATGTTGCTGGACTTCTAGTCCCGTTTTATTTGAGTGCCAGGGACACACAGAGGGTCCATGTTATTTTGCAGTTAGCAAGAACCTTTCTTTCCTGAGGGAGAGTCTGAAACTCTTGTCATTTCATGCATCTACCTGAAAATGAGTGGGCAGCAAGTAATAAGCCAGTAAACAGCCGTGCTAATCTAACTGTAAAGAAAAAAGGAATGGTTCTATTGCCCCATCTGTAGCTGCGCATACAAGGCACTATTTTTTTTTCTCTATTGTTCTTCAGACTTTTGGCTGGCTTTAGGTGACAGTTGTGGAAAAACTCCAGCAATACGTGCTGTCTCCACCAATTCACTCTTTGTTTGTTATTGTCAGGAAAAGGCTAATGTTAATTTTCATCATAATGGTCGACAAGTCTTCAGCCAATGTGGCTCTTTTGGAGATAAGGACAACCAGGGAATGTAAGAACAATTTTGTGATTATTATTCTAGGATGAAGACGTGTGTTCTCTGTTATAAAGGTTTTGTTCCAGACTATTCCACGTATCCAGCAGTCAGATTGACATTGTTATTGTTTTTTTTGCAGAGATGATTATGGGGATTTCAATATATCTAAAGCACCTCGTACGAATTTTATGCTACAGTGCAATTGTACTTTTGAGGGAAGTGATTTTGTGTGATGAAGGTCTGTGAACTCACAGCAGTCAGCCAGTGCTAGCACACATTTGTTTTTATCTGTTTATATGCTGGACACCTCTGGCATGAAGCCTGTGTAATTTTTTTATATTGCAGGTTCTCAGGGTCATTCTAGCCTTCCAAAATTGATTTTACACTTTGATAAGTGTGGTATCCTGTCTAGTGCTCAAACAACTGGCTGGTGATTAAAATGACAGAACTTAGCTGAGTGCAGCCAAAAGACTGCAAGTGTTCATAGTTCCTAGCTGGTGTTAATCATAATCCTGAACTGGAGACCAATTAAGTCAATAGTCCTTGAGCCTTTTTTTTTTTTTTAATAAAAACCACACAAAACAAAACAACAACACAAATACTATATGGCCATAGTTTTCAGATAAGAAATAAAACTGTGAGTTCAGTATCGCTGGCTTCAGCCCCTACGTGAATACAAGCATAGCGTTGTAATGAACTGCCTGAAAAATCAAACCATCTTCATAAATCTCAATGAAATATGCAATGTACTAAGTGTGAAGAAATGCACATCTGTTTCTCACAAGTCCTAAACATTGCGTGTAAGGTTCCTGGAAAGAAAAGAAACTGGGTTGGGTACTGTTATTTTCAGGTGTTTTGTGCAAGTCAACTTAATAGCAATTTTCATATGTAAAGCGTTCAGAAACAATCTGATTTTCAAAACAACTGATTAGGAGGTTGAAAAGTGAGCATCCTTTTTCCACAGAGGGCTTAGTGAATTAGTGATTTAACAGCCTGTACAAGAAACCAAAGCCTTGCCTTCTCTCACATTATAGGTGTGTTTGTGGACAATTATGTAATGATCTGGAGCCTAAGAAACCTGCCCACAAAGTGCAGATATATGCCTTTTCACAAAGCCTTCCTTTCCCTCATCATCCTACCCTTCAGGTTCTACATACATATGTCACACTTTAGCTTCTGGATAGGCCACTTTTCTTCTTTCCTTGCTGCTTGGACCTGTGTCCAGGGAAAAAGACAATACTCATGAGGCTTATAAAACAAGTACAATAATACTGCATTAGTCCTGTGGGTCACTGTGTGGGGTCTGGGTAATAACTTGCTAGTTCCTGTCCCTGCAGTCCTTATTTTTGCACAATTATTGGCAGTGAAGGGTACAGCTAGGGACAGGAGGGGAACACCTGAGCTCCAACTAGAATGATCAAAAAAATGTCTCAGATTACAAACAAACATTGTTTTCTCATCTGTGGCTCATCCTGTGTAAATTTAAGGCATGGTGTACATACACTGTTAAACTGGACATGTCACTATTTTCTTAAGGTATAACTAATTGTTGTTCTATCATGGAGATGCCAAGAAAAAGACAACATTTATTCATTTATTAAATAATTGTTCTAGGACTTTTTTTTTTTTTTTTGCTTACTCATTATTGGGCATGATTCATTTTCCCACTGTGGTATCTGTTGGAAAAATACAGCACTACAGCTGGAGACAATCTCCACTGTCTCTTGCATTCCCAGGTATGTCACATTTTAACTATGGTACTTCCTCATCTTTGGACCACGTTTTTCCTGTCACCGTGACACTGCAGCAGTAGGATACTTATTCTCTGAATGCTATAACCTATCAAAAAGAGCCAGAGTGAATCCAACACTTTAAAAAGCCACTGATTCCTTTTCTCGTTGCGCTTTCTTAATTTCTAGCCCAAACAGGCTAAAAACTCTCCAGTACATTGTTCAGAAAGAATCTGCAAAATGAAGAGCTGCTGTGACATGGGAGATCACACAGGAGCCGACCAATAAATCTGACTGTGGAGCTCTTCACTGGCACAGCTGCCAGTCCTCCGTTCTTGTGTTTCTTGTCTAATGGAGGAGCCTGTTCTGTGTCAGATGAAGTCATGTTTTCTAATTAAATGCTGCAGGGTGCTAATATTTTCTCCCCCTGTTGCTACAATAATAACCAATCCATGTAGAACATTATGATAGTGGTGAAGAAAGCAAAATCCATATCATATTAGACTGTTGCGTCAGGTTTTGAAAGCTCTACAAGACTGACAGATAAAGCCATAGGGGTTGCTTTGCGTGTGATCCTGCCTATAGCTCTTAGACCTGACTTTGAGTGCCATATTGAGGTCATGGCAGGGAAGGTGGCAGAGATGCTCTGTCAGAGTGCTGGCATGAGTTTGGCCTCCCCTTGGTTGTGTCCTCCAGTGTGAGACAAAAGAATTCTCCACCTTTCATAACTAATAGAATTAGTTTTTCTACAAGTAACAAGATGGTGGCCTGGAAAAAAAACAAAACAAAACAAAACGAGAGATTCCTGCATGTCTCACTGAAATACCACCTGGGTAAAATACTCTCCATCCAAAATCCAATGTCAATTCACTTAATAAAATCGTAACAAAACAGGGTGGAGAAACACGCTTTAGGAGAGGAAACCAGTTGAAACTTAAAGGGAGATAATAAGGTGTGTTGTTGAACAGCAGGCCTGTGCTGGCGCTGCTGGATCCGCACTCAGCCTGGCAGCAGACGCCATCTCCTGAAGCACCACAACATTGTCAGAAATATTTTGATCATATGTTTGCTCGACTAGTACGTGTTAATTTTTACCAGGAAGATTCATTTATCTTGGGCAGCAACTCAAAACTGGTTAAAAGGAAAGTATCACGTGCTACCAAACATTGAGAGGAAGTAAGGGTAGGGCCCTGCTTTGCCCTGACCCCAGCAGTAAAGCCATTAACGGCCTCAAACAGGCCCTCCAACGGTGGAGCAGGAGCTGCCTGAAGAAGAAATCTGGTTGGTTTGTTGTTTTTTTTTCTAATTGAAGTCTGTAAAAGAAGATAATGTAAGCTGGGTAGTTTTACCCTAACATGTTTAAATGTTTATTATCTGTTTATACACATTTAGAAGATAAACCTTTCCCTGCAAAATAGGAGCTAATTGTCTGGGCCTGCGTGTTTGGTGCCGAGTTACTTTATGTTTGTTAGGCCGTGACATGAACACAAACACATGGCACGGTGTTCCTGTCGGGTGGAGGCTGTTTTTAATGCGTCCTTCTGGCTGGTTGCAATTGTCTTGGGCTGTCACCTCTACCGAGGGCAGGGACTGAGTCCCGTTAGCTGTGTTACGGGGTGTAACAGTATGCAACTAATAACCAGGCAAAACTCTCATTGAAGGCAGCCAGTAAATTCTGTATTAGAAAAACATACAAACCGTAGCGATAATTTACTTCTACAGATAGATTGTGACTGGAGATAACTCATAAGACTGCAGATGTTTTGCAGGGACAAGCAGGAGTAAAAGCTAAAATTAATCAAAGAGAACCTGCACACAGTGTAGCTCTGGCTGTGAGTGCTCTATTACCCTTCCTCACCCTCCAAATGGCCTAACCTTGATAACCCTCACTTGTAAAGGAGGTGCAGCTTCATACGTTGACCTCCCTCCATGGGGTCGATGACATGCACAGATGGCACACCGTGTCTCTTCCCTTTTTTTGAACAAGGACAGTGCCTCTGGAGGTGCGGATTCGTGAGCAGGTGGTGAGTAAGGCCCCCGGGAGGTGACCTGATGCTGGTGTTTCTGTCCCAGCACTGCGTAGACACCCAGAAGTCTGATGTGCAAACACAGGGCAGAGTCTGCTGCCAGACAGGGAAGGAGCAAAATGCTCACTGTGGCTGTGGGACTGGACACCCCCAGGGTCTTGTCAACCTCAACCTCCCCTGCTGTCTCCTTCCTGTCAAAAGGGTACAGAGGAGCAGCTGGCCATCAGCCTGGAGGCAAGGGCTTACCTTGGGTGCTGGAGGCTTGCTTTTGGTTGGAGGATCTTGCAGGTCTCTTTACGGAACAAGGATAAGGTCATGTGGCTACTTCTTATTGGCTTTTTCCTGACTGGCAAGCAGTTAGCTCTCTACTGTGCCTGCAGCAGTTTAAAAGATGAATTAAGCACTGACCAAACAAGCACCTTTGACTGTGCACCCATTTGTGTACTGTACACTCTAGCACAGAGCGGCCAGTGGCATACAGGCTGTAAAATCTACGGTCAGCAGCTGTTGGAAGAACTTGCTTTCCTCTCCTCCTAAGGAAGACCATGAAAATAACTGCTGCTTTGCTTTGGTCACTGGAAGAAAAGAAAGGTGAATTTTTGTTATACAGGAAAATATTAATTTTTGAAAGCAATTGCTTCCTTTGACACGTAATGATTTGTCAAAGCACAGAATTATACATATGAATTTCCATTGCTCATTTTATAAGACTGAAAAGAGAGGCTTATCTGGACAAAGTGCTGGTTTAATAATCAGATCTCTACCTCTGTGAGAGGCTTGGCCTTAATTTTCACTTGAACCATATTTACTGGAGGAATGGTCCCCAAAGCATGCTGCATACTTGTCGAGAGACACTACCCATCCTTTTGGTTCATTGGCTTTTACTAAATGCTGAATTCTCATTCTGCCCCTGCCACTCCCAAAAAAATCACAAGTTTTTCCCTTCTTGACTTCTAACTCTGCCTTTGCCTTCAGACATCAGTTTAATGTGAGTGGTTGGTTTGTCTAATACTGGTAGTATTAATGTTGTTTGAAAAACATACATCATGTGGTTCCTTACATTTTGCTTTTACAAATCAGATGTTTTGCCTCTGGTGAATGTGTTGATACTTTGCATGGTAACAGCTGTCAGGCATAATATGACCTACCCTTTTAAATGAACATAAAATATTCCAGTATCTACATAGAAGTTGTTAAAATGCCATTGATCTTTGGTAGCCTTTTTGGTAAGGATTATGTTACATAACAACCCCAATTCAAGATAAATGAGGTAAACTTTTCCCAAGCAGCACAGAGTATTCCCATAGTTACCTTTACAGGAAGGTCCTACAAGACAAGTGTCCCAGAAGCAACTAGACCTTGTTACAAAGCAGATCCTATTTTAAGGGGTATTTGTTTGTTTTAATTGTTTAAAACTTACAAGCCAAAGATACTCTACTACCACATCTTTCTAAGTATTTCATATTTCATTGATAGTTTCTCACAGAAGAGCTTTTTGTGCCGTTTCTGCTTGCGTATGTCCCCATGAACCTGGAGACTTGTGGCAACAAGTGCTGCAAGACAATGTTATATTAGGGCATTACCATGATGTGTTTTACCTGGCCTGTTAATGGAATTAGTTGTTTGAAAGATGTCATCAGCACTTCAGGAGTGGCTTCTGCTGTACAGTGCTTACTTCTCTGCTCAGAGTTTCCAGTTTCTACTCACCCAAATGCAGAGTAGTCCATTTTACACATCTCTTTCTCTGCCTTATGTTCATTTTGACCACAGCTCTTGGGTGAATATACAGAAAAAGTCCTATTAAGACAAATGTTACTGAAAGTGCCTCTGAATTGGAAACAGGATTGAAAATACTTGCAAAAAAAAGAAAAAAATTTATATCATATTATTCCAGACTGTTGCTAATACCTGGAGTGTGCCAAAAGCCCCCTGATGCTTCTGTTCTACCCTCTTCAAACCACTGCACAATCTTTAATTATGAGGATGTGGATAAACTGAATGGACTGATGTTAAAGGGTCTTTGCTTCTTTTGCTCACCAGTTTCTGTATCCTTTCCCTTCTATTCATCTCAATAACACAGGTAAGAATTTTGGGTGGCGTTTATCAGCATGGTTTCACCTGCTCACTGTACTTGAAAACATCCATAAGTCATTAGCATTACTAACTGCAGCAGCTGAGTCAGATTGGGACGTCTCCTGCTCCTAAACAACAAACACCTGCAGGAAAACTCCCTGCCCATGGAAAAACGAAAAGCAGCTTTCTTCCAGCTAATGTGCAAGTGGGTGAATTCTGTTAGTGCATAGCTTGGTGTGAAAAAATTTAGTAGCAATCACAAATAGGGATCTCAGCGTGAAATTGGGTGATGAAAGGAACAGCCCACACCCACCAGCACACAGCTCAGCCGGGGGATAACTTTAAGCACTGCTGTGGTTTTTTTATTGATGCCTGGTTCCACCCTATAAGGGCAGGTGGAACAGATCATCAGGAGGCTGCAGGATGAAGGAGACTTGATGCTTTCTGAGTGTTAGGCTTCACTTGGGCCCCTCTCATTGCCTAGGCACTTGCATGAGCAGCAGTGTGTAGGATGTACATGCCTTGCTCTGTAGATGCAGGGGACCTGGGTGAGGGAAAATGGCATGGAAGGTGCTGGAAGCTCTGGTACCTGCTGAGGACTCACTCTTCCCATTGGCACTCAAAGAAACAGTACAAAATGATGTTGCTGATTTTTCACTTTTAACAAGAAAAAGAGGGAGAGAAGTTGGGCAGTAACTGATTCTGTAAGTATGGCTAAAGGAGTTGCTGTTTTGTTCTGTTAGTCTGAGAGCTGCCTGGCATCTGTTGTCTTTCATACTCCTTAGGGCAAATGTTCATCTGTTGATGCATGTGAACTATGCATTCATTTTAATTAACAAGTCCTGTATATGTTTTATTTCATTAATCTGTTGTTAGTAACATATAGCCAGCTGTGTGTAGTCAGAATACGTGATACAATTCCATTCCTCTTGGAGCTTTCTTAGCAGGACAGCCATTCTGATTTCTGATGGCTGATTTCGGAACAATCTCAAAAACTTTCAGTCTCTTTCAGCGGATTACTTGAAGGGAGAGAGCCTTTGGGTAACCTAATGTTTATAAATCTAGACAGGGAGACTTAAAAAAAAAAAGCCAAATACTGTCCTTGATGTAATCCTCCAAAATGTGTCTAGCTTTAACTACTGGTGTATAGGATTTTGTTGTTAATGAAGTCCATATTGAGAAGTGACTGTTGTGTGTTTTCCTTACGAGCACCCTAGGGCTGGTCTTGAAATCATGCAAATGCCTGATTGGTTTGTGGATGTGTTTATATTCTTTGCTCTGTCAAGGGAACAGTGTCAGAATTATGTTGAATTCAGTTGAATTCTGAAATGTATCTGCTGACTTTAAACTGTGAGAGTGTGATGAACGCACCTGTGTCAGTTAAAGGAGCCTAACTCCATTGTTAAGTGCAAACTCAGTAGCAGGTTCTGTGTTTAGAAGGTGTATTTCCTGTTTGGTGTTACAAAAGACAGAGGTTAAGACAGAAGACAAACGTCTAGGGTTTTCCTAAACACAGGAAGTGTTTGGATCCTCAGCCCTTCTGATTTTCCTCAGAGATATGAACTATGCTTCTCATCTGAAGTGTTACAAGAAATACTCTGTTCTTCTGTTGGAAGCTACTCCTTTCTTTTCCCCAAAGAGATAATTTCCCCTATTGGATGTGTCTCTGGGATTGAATACAGTTATTAATTTGCGTGTAGTAGTCTTGATTTCCAGACAGAATTTTCTGCCAAAATTTTTTCTTATCATCTTATTGTACTGAAAACTTCTCATGGGATATCCAGACACTGGCAATGCCAACTAGAGAGAATTCAGTCGTGTCTCAGCAATAAAGAATGAATAAATTGTCTCCAAATTTAGATATAAACCTTATAATCCAGTATTTGCTAGTGTCCCCAGAAGAGCTTATGTGGGTGTGAATTTGCTGGAGCAAACTCAAAGATGTTGTCAAAATGGGTGGCAGCTCAACATGATTCAAAATCATTGCTCCCCCCACCACGTTCTTCACACACCAGGTGCATAATGTTTTTCCCTTTGCAAGGGGAGCTTGGGACGAGTCACGCCTGTTGCTATGGCGGTGCTGTAGCTGCTTTCTGCTCACTGTTTAGGCCATTTTTTTTTTATGTTAAGACATCTAAGCTTTCTTTGTGAGCAGTAGGAATGAGGCAATTATCTACTTACCCCTCTTTCTTGTCTGCCCATTTGAAGTGGCACCCCAAATTACTTTGGCGCTTTGAGTGGAGGGGTGACACAGATGTTTGATGGTGTTCTAGGGCTGAAGGACCTTTGGAACGGGGTCCATATTTTGTGAAATGCTCCACATAGTGGAGTCATCTTCTGAACTGGGACACTGGAAAATAAAGAGCAGCTAGCAACTTACTCTTCGGGGAAAAATGAGATCTCTAAAATATGGTGTTGTACTGCATGATCATGATGTGACTTTGTTTCCCTCAGGCTTTTTTTTTTTTTTTTTTTTTAGAATTGTGTAAGTCTCAGTAACAGTTTTGCCTTTTTATTTTTCTACTTATTACTGTTTGTTAGATTTTAGTGTTTCAACAGTGAACAGCTTCTTGCAATTAGTCTTAAAACAGACATTTTGTGAAGTTTCTCCAGTTTTTTTCTCATATCTGGTTTGTTTCATGTGGGGCATTGTTTGCTGTTTGTATTCATACATTGCTCAGAAGTTTAAACTAAAACAACTCCCAAAAATTCTGTTTATTCAGAATGCAGGAAAAGATCAAGATGTGATGTAACACTTCCAGACTAGGGCATGCACAATCTATAACTGTAAGTTTACATGGGCATGGTCTGAAGCTGTTTGGCATTTTTAGGTTGGAAAATTTCTACTGAAGTCTGGACCAAGTCTGTAACAAATAATATTAGTCCTATGTACGGCGGCTAGAACTGTTAAGGATTGATTCAGGGTTATAAATGTAGCACTCCAGGTGACCAACAGCAAAATGTTCCAGGGCACCAGGGCTAGTCTTATTAGCCAAGAATCGTAGCAGGCTTTCTAAACATGATTATTTGGCAGCTATTGCACACAAAGACCCGTTGGTTACTCTGGGAAAAGAGCTTTTATTAAAATTCTTAGCTAAAGTTACTGGGGGTATCAGTTATGGAAAGTGCACTAAGAATTGGGTCATTGCTGTGGGAGGCACATGGGTTGAGTTGAACAACACCAGAAGCAAATGTTTTTTAATGAATAGGGTTTTTTTATATGTTCTATGGCATGTGTGCATCCCTGAGAAGCCCACATTTTTCACAACTTGTGTAGAGAAGTCTTCCTTTTTGCAACTGTTCTTATTTCTTATCTTCAGTTGATTCACATTTTAAAACGAAGTCTTTAAGTATGTGATGGATACATCAGCAATGGTCAAATATATAAACATAAATCCTGCCTTGAATGCCTATTTTTCAAGTCTTAAACAGGTAGAGGTAGGTAAGGGAACCCAATGCTGTGCTGAGGTTGAGACCCAGGAGGGACACAACCTGTGTTAGTCTAGGTGCTCATTGCTTTAAGTCAAAACAACTGGCTAGGTTGAGAGTGGCTGTGAAGGTGTCACAAAGTAAGCAGGAATACTAACACTTATAATGTGGACTACAAACCCTGAAGCATACTGGAAGTACTACTAAATTTTCTAAGGCTTCATGTTGTAGAAAGACACATTTTCTGTAGAGGTAACAGGGTTTTAGTGTTTCAGCCTGGAAAGAACAGCTACATGTTTGGATCTCTCTCCCTTCTACCATTTTGTAAAAGCACACCTGATCCTAATAAAGATTTTTAAAAAAGTAAATAAAAATAAGCCATCACCTTGAGCGCCTGTATCCTGAGATAGGAGATGGTTAGGGAGCCCCTGTTTGGACAACAGTTGTGTGTGTAGTGGGAAGGGTCATTTGGGAGTTTTTCCTTTCTAAAGAGGATTCCCTTCCTCTTGTGTTGGCTTTGATTCTAGTGAGGATTCAGCAGAGGAGAGATTCTTCTGGTGGATAAAGGGACTTACAGTGCAAGAGGGTTAAAAGGACCAGGATGGCCATAAGGAACATCAACAAGATGTGATGCTAGCCCTGGATCTACAGCAGTATCCCATTCATATACAGCTTATCGTTTATAAGCCAGTTGTGTTTCAAGGTTGCAGTAAGTAATTACTACAATATGAGTTTGGAGATATTTCCTGTATCTTGAGTTTAATAAGCATATGAACTGTCAGCCTGAGACTGTTTAACTCGGGGTACAATTATGATAACTAGATGTACTAACATTTATAACGTAATAAGGGATATACGCTTCTAAAAACACTGTGTACTTTGACAGGCAGTATGAGTGAACCATTATGGTTTATTTTGGTCTGGGATTTTTTAGAATCGTATGCTGATCCTCAGATTTCCAAAATACGGAGCAATCCCAGTGCTGTGCTAAACTGGAAAGGAGACACAAGAAACCTGTCCTGGGGTCCTACTGGGGTGAGGAAGACTGCTTTCCTGAAGCTTTGCCAGCACTAGATTCCCACACAGTGCAAACGCTTGTATTAGGGCTATAAGGTAGACAGAGCTGACTACCTTCAAACTTGAGTGATTTCATAGGGAAATTCCTTTTTTTTCCTGTGTAGTTCCAGTTTAAAGAGTTGGTGAGGCTTAAGGAGAGTCTTATTTTCCCTTAAGCAACAGTAGATCAGCTGGCTTGTATAAGCTCCTTAAGTGATACTTTTATGAGCTTATTTTGATGCAGAATGGGGTGTATATTTTTGTTTACCTCAAAACAAATCTAAACATTGTGTGGCAAAGATGCTGTCACTGAGTTCAGGCTAAGTAATGTCAAGTTTTCCAGCAACTCCTTTGAAATATTTCCCCCGCTCATGCATCATTAATCAGAGGTAAATAATCTGACTTAAGTTATACTGAGTAATTCTATAGTAGGGGCTGAGAAATCAAGTCCATGCACGAGAACTTGTGAACAGAAGCCTAAGGCAAGTGGGGCACCTACTGGCGAGATGCTGCCATGAACTAGTCTACTCTAAAAGTCTGATCCAAATCCTTCTCCTGCACAGGACATTCTGTGTTCTTTTTGCTTTGCCAAATAAACAAGTGCCAGGCCTGTGTCCTGAGCTCTTTAGCCAAAATTAAAATTTCTCCTTAAATAGATTCTTACTTTTTGGCACTCCTTCAGAGATGACTGCCATGTACATTGCAATAGTAGTCTTGTGAAATATCTTAGAATAAAAAAGGAAAAGAGCTAAAGAAACATGTCAAAAGATGTGACAAGTCTTTAAAGTCTGAAAAGTCTTTAACAATCTCCAACCTTCCCTCACCCCAATCTATCATGGCAGGTTCTCTGTCTTGATAGATTATAAAGGTGTCTGCCTTGTACCAGGAGCTACTTTGATACTCTGATCCACTGCCCGAGGGGATGAAAATGAATACAATGCGTAAGACAACACAACAATATTCTACAGACAGAAAATCCTCAGCAACCAAATACAGATCTTTCTCCACACAACCAAATTTCATACAACATCTTTCTGAAGAGCAACAGCATGACATTCTCTACAGTGTTAAATATTAAGTTTAGTGACTCCCGCAGAATTAATTTAAAAATACGTCCCCTTTTTATTTTATTTGCTGTGCAACCCTTACTACTTTGGGCCAGCTGGAGGATATCATCTTTGGGCTCATGTGTCTCTAGCTACAAAATTCTGTTGGATCTCTTTGTGCACATCAGAAAAGGATCTGGAAGTAACCCAAGGGGTCACTAATTTCATTGTTGAGATTAACATTTATGATCAAACAATTAGAATGGGAAAAGCTTGCTGAAGCCTGTACTTGGAGCATGAATGTGCATTTGTGAAAAGTGAACAAATAAGCAGCAGAAGTAATGCTAAATTGAGAAGCGTTACGATCAAACTGTTAAAGTACATTGCTTCTGCTGCCCTTATAGATACCTCATCTTTACCTATCCTGTAAGGCCAAGTATTTCCTTAAAACTTTTAAAAATTCTGTTGCCTTAATAGAACAGTAGTCATACATCAAAATACAAAAGCAGCCTTACTTCTGCTCTGCTGCACAGCACACTTGCTATATTTAGCTGTGCTGGGGAATCAATTGCATTATGTAATCACATCACAAGCTATTGCTGGGAAAAAAAAAAAGTCTAAGCCTGTCACTTGACCTTGGGCAAATCAGCAGTCTTTGTGCTTTCTTCAGAACTCCTTCTGCCACGTATGTTAGAAGAGTGTGTAGCCAAGCAGTGATTTTAGCTGTCCTTGTCCAAAGTCAGTGGAATAAGCAAAAGTTGCTTTAGTCTTGTTAAACTAAGCAAAGATGCAATAACCTTCCTTTTCTGAGAATTGGATTTTTTGCTAATTCTTTAGCATGTTCTGTGTGTCATTTCGCTTGAACTTTCAGCACAGCAGAAACACCAGTTTTCTTTCGTTTAGTCCTTACAATGCTAATTTTCTTTTATTTAGCCCTTATTAGTAGAAGCAAACAAAAATAATCATTGTGATTGATAGCTACAAAAATATTTAGTCTGTAATATACAAGGTATGTTGTATCACTATGTTTATGTATCTTTCCCTGCTTTTCTTTTTATTCAGAAGCCAGATAATACCTGATTCCTACTTCTAAATCTGTAATTTCTTCTGGCTCAAGACTTCCACAGCTATAAACTGTTCGAGGCTGGGAGAGATCTTTAAAGAAATATTGCAGTGCATTTGCTCTGTTCTTCCCATTCTTCCTCTGTGTCAGCCAATACACGCCTTGGACAGTGGGGTTTGATAGACCTTTCTGTATGTCTGTGGTTCCAGGTGTGCTTGGTCGTAGTAAGGGGGAAAAGTCCCAGCAGAAATGGCCAATAAATAAGAGAAAAAATCTTAAACTTAACCTTAAGGTCTCTCAAGCCTGCAGTTACTGAGGAGTAAAATCAAGGCATCTCTTTCTAGGAAACAAAAATGTTTCCTAAATTGCTTATCCTAGGACTTATGTTGAAGGGAAGCTGTTGCCAATGACAGACAAATTATAGGATTTTCATTACTCTATACCTAACCTTAAGGACTTGGCTGCTTTGTAAGTACACTTACTACTTTCTTTGTAGAAACTTATTTATTTTTAGTGACGGAGTTTGAATGAATGGTATGGAAGAATAATGTGATTTATAGAGGATGGCTGTGGCTGATTGCTCACCTGGAGTTTCAGGTGCAGCATTGACATTACTTAAGAGTGCAGCAGCATGCTCCTGGGCAGCCTGGGGGCTGCAGAGCCCAGGCACCAATGTTGCAGCCTTTGTGAGCTTTCTAATGTAAAAAAATTTTGATTAACTAAGTCTAATATGCCACTAGTCTGAAGTCTAGACATCGTCTGAAAGTTTTCAAATAAACAGCTCTCTATTACTATTATGTATAGTTAATTGAATAGAATTCAGTGTTTCAAATGAAGCTAATCCTTTATCATCGAGTCTTAAAATTAGTCTTGGGTGCATCTTTTACAAGACTGTGTCTGCCTCTCCTAAACGGTTTCCATCCAGGCTCTGTTTGGCATCTCCAAATACATCAAAAGCTCTGATTGATGGATAGGAGGGTCTGTCAGGAGTCTTGGGCAAGGATGGATTTGTTCAGAATCGTATTGAGATATCTTTAACACATTTCTCTAGAATAGATATACTGCGTAATTTCATTGTAGAAAGTGAAATTATCCTATCCTATTAACTCTCATATTTTTTAAAAAGATTATGCTGTTTACTAAGATGCTGTACTTTAAAAGAATACGACACCCCCCTTCAGTGCACAATTCTTGTTCTGTGAGTGTGTGTGAGAGTGTCTATTTGCACTATACTGTTACACATCTTTGGAAGTTTAGGGCTGTTTTTTTTTTTTTTTTTTAAAAAGGCTTTGGTGGCATTTGGCTTTAAAGAAGGCTTTGGTGACAATACTGCTGCATAGGCCCACACAGATGTAGGAAAGCACAGAAGCTTTTCTGAACGCTTTTAGAGGAATAAAAGTTTAGGAAGCCTTATTTGGCACCAAAGCCACAAAATTCTTTTTCTTACTGATTTTTAGTAAGACTTAGATGAAGCCTTTAGTCTTTATTATCATCTTTCGTAACATTAAATCTGAACTTGATCTATGTTTGCTCAACTGCCATCCACACAGATGCCCTGAAGTTTTCTGTAGTAGTTGGAAGGTTCATGAGATTTATCCTTTTGATGTGTTTCAGACAAATGGATAATACATTTTAAAGTTTTTGTTATCAGGTACGCTCCTAATTCTGATAAGTAAAGCTATGATATCCTTCACTGGAACATATAACAGTGGTAACGTACTAGCAAAAACTTTGTCATTAGCAAGGACTCTTCTTTTTCAGCATAGCAATGCTCCACCTTTATGGTGGTTAAGAAACTTGTGTGTGTTAGTTTGGCGTATGTATTTTTTCTCCTAACTTATTTAGCACAGTTAAATAGTTCTAGGTAATAAAAGAAGGAGGAAAAATAAGGAGTACATGGAAGGGGGCAGTGCAAAATATTACTGTCTACTTTGCCTTTTAAAAAGGAAGGGAAGTTGCAGAAACAATTATTTTTGTGCTTCTACAAGCCACTAACATTCTTGTATTCCCTTCTTTTTTTCCTTGTGTGTTGGTTGGTTCTGGGATGGATTGTTCCATTGAGGCATTTCCGGAGCTTTCAGTAGAAGAAAGACGCACATCCAACAGAAGTTAGTAAAAATATACTCCAGCAGTTCTATAATTGTAATCATACTGGCACCACAAAACAATCCAAGCTGGCCACCTACATCAGCTGTAATAGAAGGAAACAAACGTATGTCATCCTAAGCATTTGGTTTAGTCTAGCAGGCAAACAAAACCCTGCTGGGTTCAAGTGTTAAATAATTTCGATACACGTAGCCCATCACTTTAAGAAAACAGAATTAATATTCTTAAAAATGTTTATTGGAGAAGACTAATGTGTTTCTTAAAATTCTAAATAAAGGAAGTACAATACAACACATCCTACTGTGAAACAGATGCTTAAAATAATTCCTACTGCTACGCCTTTTAAACCATTTTCCTTCGTCTCCTCCCCGTGTTCTCTGTCTCTGCTCCAAATCCTGTAAACTTCACTAATCTTACAGTCCTGTGTGATATAGCCATAAACTGCTGCCAAACTCAATTCTTACTCTCAGCTGCTGTCAATACTGAGGGTTCTTTAATGGAATGACAGGAGACAGTATCAAAAATGACCATGAGGTAAACATGATCATTACCATTATAATATAAAAGGTATTGCTTTTTGTTTAAAAGTCCACATAGGCTATGATTCAGGAGGGGAAGGAATAAAAAGATAGGCTGGTTTGTATAGGGTTTTATGCTTTTAGATTAATTATTAACCAGCAGTAAATAAATATTAAACATTCACTTACCAAGCAACTCGGATATTGTCAAGGCCTTCTGCTGCTGTGTTATTTTGTAGCTCAGATCATGATATTTAATGTCAATACGGACGAGGTTCTGCCTAATGACAAATACATACATTATTACTTAAGTCAGCCAGGACTGCTGTTCCTTTTTACCAATATTTATCAGCATGGACCATGGAGAGTGATGTTATATTTAAAGAACAATTAGATGAAAGTTACCAAAATGAGTCAGATGACTGAAGAAGAAAAAAAAGTGTCCTAATAACAGCAGTTATAACAGGAGCTTATCAGAGGAAAAAGTAACTCTAGATCTGTACCATGAGATAAACTTATACTCTTTAAGGGTCACAGAGATAAGCTTGAGTGGAAGTATCAAGCATCCTGACCCACGGTGGATACAGTGCTTGGTAGAGTTGTCTACTACTCTTGTTTATGTGCAACTGCATGTTTAATTGTGCTTATTTCAGCAAGCGTGTTTGTGCAGAAAAGCCCTTGTTCTATACTTGGGTGCTTAGTTCTATCCTCTGCTAAAAGCCTTGCTTACCTAATGATATTCTTGCCCGCTGCAATAATGGGAGAGTACGTAAATCTCATTTGGAGCAAGACCTGTGGCTATGGAAAGATTCTGTATAACTCCTACATGGAATATAAACATAATGGTTGTGGAATAGACACAAAAACTGATTGCACACATAATATTGTGACCTTTAAGAATAAAAGTAGTGATTATTCTTCAGAAGTGTGAACAGTTACAGATTTCTGGGTTGACAGTGATAATGAGCTCATTAAGAATATTCACTGAAAATAAAGTATTTGATATACAAAATGATCATTTCTTTCTCTTTAGGTGGTAATTCTAAAATTCCAAGTAGCACTGAGTAACAGAAATAACCTTATTCTCATAGCTTTTATTAATAAAATACTTCCTACCATTGTCATGGAGTTGCTAGCAGAGCTGACCAGCAAATATTTAACTTTTCCCTTCTTACATCTTCAGAAATCATTAGATCTCTGTTTTATAGTTCAGAATGTGTACTTGTTAATAAGTGGACAGGATTCCTATTGGTTAAGGCTTGGTAACAGGGGAATGTTCTTTATTTTCACTTGCTTATTTGAATAATTACTGGGTTACGTATGATGTTTACAGACAATAAAATAATCAACAAAGATAAAATGTCCTCAAAGGATTATTATCTTTTGCATATAACAACAGGTTTAATTTTTGTAATTTTCATTGGGGACGGACTTTTTAATAGGGCCTGTAGTGATAGGATAAGGAGTAATGGCTTTAAGCTAAAAGAGGGTAAATTTGGGATAGTTAGAAGGAAAAAGTTTTTTACACTGAGGGTGGAGAAACACTGGCACAGTCTGCCCAGAGATGTGGTAGATGCTCCATCCCTGGAAACGTTCTAGGTCAGGTTGGATGGGGCTCTGAGCAACCAGATCTAGTTGAAGATGTCCCTGCTGATTGCAGGGGGATTGGACTAGATGACCTTTAAATGTCCCTTCCAACCCAAACTACTCTTCATATGGTTCCTGTTCATGTATAAACATATGCAAACCTTTGCAGACTGATGGCTTCAAGAGTGAGAAAACTAAAGTCACCGAAACAATGAAACACTCACAGTTATTTTGTTAGCCAAATTTTCTACTGTTCTTTATAAACATATTTTTATGTGGATAATATGAGTTCATGTAGCACCTAATACTTATTTCTACTGCTAACGTCTACATCTGTGAGGATCAGGCAATTCAGTCTGTAACACCATATTGAATGCTCAGACAACTAGACTGTGTCTTTCTAGCAAAAAAAAAAAAAGCCCTGGAAATCATCCTATTTTTGGATATATAATGCTTGTCTTTGTAACAAAATCTGACATCAATTTATTATATTGTAACAGTAAGGCACGTATATTCTATTAAAGCATAAACATATAGGATATCTATTCTATGAATTTTGAGGTATGCAGATTATGTCAACCCAGTGCTACTACTGAATGACACAGCTCTATGCATAACAAGTTCTGACACCATGTCCTGAGTAAAATATGTAGTTGATGCTGTTGAGACATGCTTTCATACTAGAAGGTCTTCTTTGGGTATAAACTTACTTTCATTTGCTGTCTAGCATTTTCAGTCACATAGATAGAACTATGCTAGTTCATTCTTCTGCTGCTTCATGAGATTTAATATTGTACCAAAGATTTTCTACCTAACTTTTACAGTGCAAACATCACTAGTGAATTCTACTAACAATAGAAAAGATCATTAAGCTTGTGACACTATTACTTAATAAATCCTAGCTCTTCAGTGCTCATGAAGCTTCCTTTGGGAATGGGTTGAGGGAAATGAGAAACTTTACGTGGCATATATTTAGGTTGTTCATTGACTTCATTGTTGTGAAAGAGTGGAGTTCTGTCTTTTCTATTGGATGGATTGCTTATGTGGATTGTGGATAGATTTGATAACCCTGACCTTTCTTTATTCTTAATTGCTAACGTGATTAAAAAAGCTTTGTTATAAGAGATCAATTATAGGAGGTAATTTAGAACATTACTTTATAATTTTATGATATCCGCAGGTCTTAGACATATCTATGTATATTTTATATATATAAATATGTATAAATCTTAACCAGTTTTGTCTAAGACATTATTCTTATCTCACAGACAACATTATTAATTCCACACATAAGAGTATCTTTTTAAAAGATCGCATTTACATCATACACTCTGTTAGCACACTTAGAAGTAATTGATCATTTCTTTATTAGACAAGGTGTTAAGCAAGATTACCTAATGTATTCTGGGCTTTTCTTCAGTTTTGTAGAAAAGTATTTTATGGCTTTTTCTCCTCCAAAACTTGAATAGGTGACAGTGGTAGGATAATCCGTTTCTTCACATGGGGTAGGACAAGTGGAATTGTGGGTTCCTACTGTACATAATCCTTTTATCTCTATATCATCTGAAATTTCAGGAGAAAGAATTTGCATAATATTTCTTTAAAAAGATCATATCTTTTTAAGACTCTTAAAAACTTACAAAATTGTTTTTAACTGACTTTGATAGAGCTATCGGTTAATTACGCTTAGAAAAATGGATTCTTACCAGCTTTGAAGGAACAAATAAGTATTTGTAACTGGCATTTGGGAAACTGGTGCACAGTAATAAGGGTTGAGATTTTTGGGTCTATTTTTCCAAAGAAATTCAGTACCTATAAGTGTTTCTGCCTTTGTTAGGATTTTATGTGCTTGTTATTTCTCATCCACAGTTAAATGGTAGGACAATAGAAAACTTGATATCCAAAACTAGTCACAGAAGGTGTTCTGTGCTAGTTTTCTGATTATATACATATAATACATAAATATGTAACCCTTGGTCTTGATGCCTTGATGTTTCCCTAGCTCCTTTCAGTGCACAGTAACAGCTCCCAGAGCAATGCCAGTTGTAGTTTACTGTCATCTGATAACCACATAAAAATCTTTGGTAAACCAAGTTCACTTTAGCTTGATCCCTGACTGCCATTTGAAAATTAGGCTTAAGACAGCTAGGAGGATTTAGGGACAGCTTTGTTTCTTCAAATACCAAAGACAGGTCACAAATGTTGGCAGGTCTGGCTGCTCATCAAAGTGGGGAGAAACAGAAAGAAATCATTAGAGAGATCTGGAGAAGTTAGAGAAAATTCATGTAGAAGAAAAATGGTAAGGTATAAATACTTCCTGAAGTGTAAACTATAGCCTCTGAGCCTCTGTGGTACTCCAAGATGAGTATCATAACCTCCTGCTTGTGATCTCTATTTTCCCTGGTGTGGTGGTGGCTGTTGTGTCTGCTCCCTCTGCGTGTGTGCTTCTGGCTCTGGTAAACCACAGGACAGGAGATAGCTCAGCCTGTTAGTTGATGATTTGAGGCACCCTCCAGGGATGCTGGGGTTGTGGATTTCATTCTGGTTAGCTGGCCTTTAGAGTTTCTAAAATAAATGCTCTTACCAATGGTAGTTCCTGCAGGTACTGGATCAGTTTGCCGTCGTTTGAGATTTTGTTATCAGGTGTCTAGCCTCTCCTGCACTGTAAAAGGAGACTTGACTTGTGGTCCTGTACAAGCCAGGATCGTATGTGGTTCACCATGCACAGCACTGTGATGCCAGTTCTTTCTGGAGACCAGCTCTGAATCCTATCCACCCTTGATAGGACTTAGGGGTCATTTTTATTTTTGTTTTGTCACTTCTTTGAAACTTGATCACGGAATATCCATTCAGTAAAATAATATATGTATTTCCACCATGACAGGCTATCGAAGATCATGATTGTAAGAATGTGAACATAGTGGAATCTATTTCAGAATAGCCACAGGTAAAAGAAATACTCGTTGTTCACAGTGGTAGATATTGCCTGAACATTGCACGCATGTAAGCAAAGTAGACATAAACCCCTGCACAGGTGACCCAAAATTTGTTAATCTACTTGATATCTTAATCTTCCTTTCCTTTGAAAAGGGAGACAATACAAGGCAAGTAAAAAGGAGGCTTTCTAAAGTTCATGAGAAGTTACTTCCCAGATTACAAGTTGCGGTATTTTCCAGAAAGTCTGTTGTAGTGACTTACAAATTTTATATCTTTTGTGTGCAGATTATTTGCTTATGGAAATGAATTGTATTTGGAGCACTTTGACAGCATATAATCCATTTTACTTTTGAAAAGATAAAACCTTAAATCCAGTGAATTTTAAATTATATTTTCTATCAGTTAGCAAACCTGTAATTACTGTGCTGTTCACTTTTCTGTCACAATCAAAGAGAGTACAACATTGGAGCTAGAAGGATGATAACATGACGATGGAAAACTGCACGCCAGAGGCTTGATAACTGAAAACAGATTAATTGAACATTCTTCCATTTTGAACCATTTCTGATTACTAATATGAATTCCTTTCTTTTTTTTTTTTAAACTGGCATTTATTTAATGGTCTGTCTGGTCTCTATTTTCAGAATATTAAATGAATTGGAATGTACTCCATTTCAGTACTACTTTCAGTATTTTTTTTAAATTGATAGTTATTGTCTACTATTTGGAATTGGCTTAGAAAATGTGAAGTTATTTACTTACAGATTGCAGGATAAACACAATTGTAAAACTTCAGCAAATCACATTCTGTTCCATTTCCTTAAAAATAAACAGCAAACTTAAGGAACTTCAATTAACAACCTAACCCATAGCTCTATTTTTACTAAATTGAAACTCAGTGACATCAGAGCCTGCTCACCACTTCATGTTTATAATTTTAAAACTGATTTGAGAAAACAATTCAGTTAAGCACAGTGTAGTTACCAACACCAAAAGGGGTACATAGTAAAAAGAGACAACCAACTAAGCTGGGAGGTTTGCTGTTGGAGCAAATGTGTATTAAGTGTACCAACCAGAGCTGCCTTTAAGCTTGTGGCTCGCTCTGTGTTAGCTTGCTAAGGCCAGGAATTGCCATTTTTGCTAGTGGAAATGAAAAAATAAATTAAGTTGATGTGATATATGATTACACTCCAAGTTTCAGCAAAAGTTTTAAACTTCATGTAAGAGTTACTTGGGGACCTGTAGGGTAAGATAGCACCCTGAGTTAGTTGGAAATTTTTCAGATGGCCTCAGTTTCACCCCGATTTATTTCCTTGCATGGAAATAACACCTAGCCTTTTAGCACATAGTTAAAGAAGATGTTGCCCTCCATCTAGTTGTCAGTGGATGAAACACTCACCCTGGCTATGGGAGATTAATTTCCAACCAATCCATTAATTTCCACCTTATTTCCATTTCAGACCCCTTTCTATGAGAGTTTCCAGGAGATTGCCAACCTCCTTTCCAAGAGGTTGTCAAACAAACATGCTGGAGACTACTCAATGGGTCTCTCTTAGTGAAAACATTCTGTCTTGTTTGGGGATATTTAAAAATACATTGAGTCAAGAGCAAGCCTGACAGTGGCCAGACTACTCAATGGGTCTCTCTTAGTGAAAATATTCTATCTTGTTTGGGGATATTTAAAAATACGTTGAGTCAGAAAGTGCAAGCCTAACAGTGGCTTTCTGGCCCACAAATTGTGAAAAAAGAACTGAGAGCACAAATCTTTGGGTTCCAGCTCTTATTTCAGAGAGGTGACAGTGTTATCATTACTTTTAATACTGAAAAGGTGGGAGGGATGAGAGTGGTCAGGGCTTAGAGTTACTGTTTTACATTTCTAGTATGGCTAAGATGCCTGGATTCTCAAGGACAGTATTACAGCATACACCTGTACTTGGCATTTCAGGCTCATTAGACGGCACCACGCAGCCTTTCGGCTTTTGCAGAGCCCTCTTCTGGTGCCAAACTCTTTCCACAGTTCATGTAGGGGACCTCAGTTTTGTTCCTCAGGCAATCAGTATTGCTGTGGCTGGTAAACACCTGTAAAGTAGGTTTTCTGCAGTACATGTGAAAATCTATGACTTCTTATGGATTTAGTTCCAGCTCTTTAGGACATCAGATTGAAGACTGCAGACTTGTCTTACAGCCCTAAGGCATAATCTTTTCTTTCAAGATTTTTGATCTGTATTCTGAGAATAGCTATTAACCAGATGTTAGGTGTAGAGCTGACCAAATATCTTGCTGCTTTTTTTTTTCTCTGAATTAAAAAAAAAACAAACCACAAAACAACAAAGGCCAAACTAATGTATATACTTTTAATTAATCCCAGCTGTAGACTTCCCTCTCCCATCCCAGTATATGCCCCATCTCCTTTACTGTTCAATAACATTCTAGCAAGATTATCCTTAGAGTGTATGGAATGATGACATTCCTGAGAAATACCTGGAAGAATGAACGGCAAACAGCCACACCAGTCCTGTATGTACCGAGCTTTGCATTCCTGCAAACATCCATTAGTGCTATAAATCTTTTGGTATTGAAGCTTTATATCAGGCTTGCACTCTCCCCATGGGTATTCTTGGATAATTGACTGTAGGGTAAAAATAACAGAAGATACTTTTTTTTTTTCTATTTTAGATTTAGACATTATTTTCTCACATTTTAAAGTTACAAAGGAAGTCTGTCGAAGATGTAAGCAGTAACATTGTGACTTGATTGGATGCAACTACAGTGTGTGCTTTTGGGATTATAAAATAATCTACTCTACTTTACAGCAAAAGTAGGACCTGATAGACAGCCTAGTGCAGAAGGTTAGTCCACTCCACTGCGATTCCACTAGGAATCTGAGACAACATTTCTAGTAAACAGAATGTGGTGATGGAAAACTGCTGTGATGTCCTTGTATCATTGTATGTCTTGCAGTGAGACTGCAAGATGTTTGAAAAGAAAGGTTGACTTGAGTAAAAACAGATTATGAAGACCAATGATATAGCTCTCCCCACCCCATCCCCCCCAAAAAAGTAACATTGTTTATATTGTTTCTGTCTGGAGGAAATGTTATTTTTAGGAGTCATTTTGGCCTGAAAATTAATATCACTTCCAAAATGCCTAATTCTTTATCGCAGTTCAGAAGAGCATTAGAGACAGTAAAAAGCAATATTTCCACTTGATCAACAAAGTCCTTACCTTCAGCTGGCGAATTGCGACCTGTGCGTGCATGCCGACTGGTGTTAATAAACCTAAACCATCAAAGCGTGGAAGCACTTTGGGTGAATGGATAACAAAAGTTATACCAGCATCAGTGAAACCAAGAGCAGGCTCATCAGTAAATTTTTCCTGATATAAAAAGAGTAATTTAAATTAGTTTTGCCTTTGCTTACCCTTTGAAGCTTTATCTATGTTTAAAATAGTATTATGGTTTTTATTTGATCTTGTATCTCTAGTTATGTTTTTGGCAATTTACACAAAAGCGTAGAAGCAAACTGACTTGAATTTACTTTGTTGATTACCTCTGTGATCCAGTTACTATAAACTGTCAGGTTTTCTATTCCTTCTGTCATCTCCCAATTTCAAAAGCAAGAAGGCATAGAAGAACCTTTACTCATAAATTGGATATTCCTTCCTTTTACTCGAAACTACCCATCACACTTCAGCAAACTTTCCATTACTCTCTCCAGAACCTGTCACTCCTGTCTCGTAATTCCTAGAGAACAGAAGTGCATGTCTAAGGCATTTATCACTCTAGATTTTAGTTTTCTTCCCTGATCTCACAAGGTCACATTCCTTGAGTTTTCTGGGGTTTGTTGGTCAAAGACAATATTCTAATAAGGTCAGGGACTATTTACAGCGCAAAGACCAGATCTTAGCTGGCACTGAGCGCTTACAGCTGCTGTAACTAAAATTCAGTACTACTTAGAAATTGGCACCATACAACCTTCCCTACTGTGCCTTTTATTAAAATTAAATTAATTTATTCTGAAGCACCGTTATAAAATTATATTACTGCTCTGATGATGTGTTTCAATTGTAGGTAAACTGTGTATATATACACTGACTTACAACTTTTAGAAACATTTATTTGGGTCAGAGTCAATAATCCTGAATTTTAAAATCTGTTTTGCATTTTTCCTTAAAGATACCCTCCCACTCACAGATAGTCTTGATAGAGATTTTGTGCATGAAATTCTGAACATCTGTGTAAAACCAACCAGACAAAAAAAACCTGCAAACAAAACACCTCAGCTCATCTCTAAGTTATTACATGATTTGTTTTTTATAATCATTAGGATACCTGTACCTGTTGGACATCAAAAAGTAAATGTAAGCCTCTTCCAGACAAACTCACTCTTCTTGCTGGAAGATCATTGTGATTAAAAGTAAAGCAGTTTCCATATTCAGTGAAAACATGTTCAAAATCCTTCAATAAAGGAAAACAGGGAAGAAAGATCACTTGACGTTTCATTAGTGAGTCACGGTGTAAGAGATGCACTACTGTTCTGGTTTGTATTTTTCTGCAAAGGCAGGGCTAAATATTACAATAAGAAAAGTTGTAATTGATAGAAGTATTCAAAAGGATTTCATCCGTTTCTATAGAAAAGTTTATTGGAGAAATTCCACATTGTTTATTAATACCCATGAGCTTCTTAGAATCATTGACTGAGGTCTTGTTGTTTTTCTATACCTGTTGCATTCCATAGAAATTATATATTCAAAACCACCTGGTTTGATTTTTCCAGTAGATGTTTAGTGAAGGCTGTTTGAAAACTAAATATTGTATTACGTATGAAAGTACAATATTTGCATTTTTCCCCCCACATTTAACTGAAAACACTTGCTAATATGAGTAGTTTTAGTTTTGCTTTAGTTTTAGTTATTAGCACTAGTGTCTTTCAGTTAAGAGAACTCTCCAGTGCATAATTTTTGAAGCTACAGCATATCTAAAAGATTAATCTGAAAGAATATAGGAACTGACTTTTCTGCCCATGTTTTCTATTTAAGTTGGGAGTTGCTCTATAGAGGAATTAACATATGTCCCAAGAGAATTGGACAACCATATTATTCTGCTGTTGTCTTAAATTTCCAAAGAAGGGCTATTTTAATCCCATTATTTAAAATTCCTGTGGACTCTGAATACAGCTATCCTGTCTGACTATATTCTTGCCTCAAGAACAAAACTATGCAATCATGCAAAAAACTCCATTCAAACTGACCTTCGTTATAGGCCGTTTATGGAAAAGGTTGTTAGATACAGCCTGGAGGTACGACAGCTCTCAAAGGCTGCTGTCTGTGCAGAAGTGGCACTAGGCAAAGAGCAATTTAGGCTGAAATCCCATTTTACAGCTCAGAGAGTCCAGCAGGCTATCTCTGCAGCCAGTGGGAGAATTGGGGTCCTCAAGGTGATTTAGGGCAGGACTTTTTTTTTCTCCATTGGCTGACTGTAAATGGAAAACCGGGGGAGTAGCTGGCAAAACTAGATGTCCCAAATTGAATGGTAAGAACACATTCCCCTTCTCCTCCATGCTACTGTATTAGTAAAATAAACATATTTACCTGTGGGTAACATGGCTTTCCAAAAAATTCACATTCTAGCAATGTGCTGCTGTTCAGATAAAACCCATTTTTCCTTGTAAAGTCTTTGATGCTGAAGTTCTGGTTTCCATGAAGGAAATCATTTAGCTCTTGAGAATATTTATCTTCCATAGCAATTTTTTGGAGCACTCCAGACACAATGTTCCAAATTATAAAAATGATTCTGAGGTTGTTTACTGCGTGAGCTTGAAACCTGTCAGTGGGAAGGAGAAAGAAATGCTTGGAGTTCTGCAGTTATAGGACTGATGCCAAGGCTGCTCTTGCCAAATCTGTGGCACAATTTGCTGTCTGCTCACAAACTGTAAGTGATTCTTGTTCACCACATTGCATGTCAATCTCTACAACCTGAATAAACTATATACTCTCAATTTCTAGGAAAGTATTTTCTGTACCTGAAAAAAGAAAATGGACACCTTTCCAGGGTTAGTCTGGTCAGTTGTATTAGAAACATTTTTATTTTGCATGGCTGTTTATAAGGAAAAAACCAAACCCAACAACAACAAAGCGAGCAGATTAGCCATCTGCAACAGCCAACAGCCAGATTTGTAGAACTGATGACAAGCTGAACAATTGCATTTACGTGTGGGAGACTAACTGGCAGGAGCTGTTCCTTTCAAAAAATGCTGTCTTCCATCATTTAGAAAATTGATTTCTAAATGTATTTGCAGTAATCTCATGCACCTGCTTTATTAAGGCACTGCACTCCAGAGCAGAGACAGCCTGCCTTCTGATGAGCCCTGTGGCTGGTGACACAGTGGTATAAACTAAGGGTGATACATATTCCTACAATCCACTTGAAAATCTCAAACATGTTGGTGCTGGACACGCTTTCCTATATGTACAGCATTGAAGTCCTTGAAGTAAAGGTAAGGGTTCATAGAACATTTGTAAGTTCGAAAAGATAATAAAACCAAATTAAACTTGGTTTAATTTGCAATTAAATTAAAAGCAATACCATGTTCTTTAGAATTGACATTTTATGTAACACTAATTTTAAAAGCATATCTGTGTAATAGATCTTAATGACCAAACTTAAGGAAGATTGGTAGGAGCAACTCTTCACAACTGAATTTGAATCAGAAAATAAAGACAATGGTAGATCTGTGCCTCTTTGTCCTGCCAGCAAAAAAAACCTGGTTACCAGAAACAAGAGGAAAAGATAAACACAGCATGAAAAACAGATGGATGTGGCAGCGAACTGCCATTTAGGCAGATGACTGCCATGCTCAGTAGCTGACTACTTAGTCACAAAGTGCTACCACTAGTTACAAGGAGTGAGAGGTTTTTATAACACACGGCCCACTGTAGTCAAGAGGGACTTCTGTCTGCAGTGGGTGTCACACAGGATGACCCAGGATGGCTTTATGCAGGCCAAAGGGAATAGGCATAGTGAGGCAGAACAGCTCCAGATGTTTGAGACTTGCACTTCTGCCTGATTCTGCCAGCAAAAGGTAGAAGATAAGAAAGCTTAAAATTCTTGAGGAAAAAATAAAATCATAGAATTCCCTTGGTTGGAAGGGACCTTTCAGATCATCTAGTCCAACAATCAGCTGACAAAAACCATCACTAAACTGTATCTCCAAGCACTATGTCTACCCCTCTTTTAAATACTGCCGAGGATGGGGACTCAACCACTTCCCTGGGCAGCCTGTTCCAATGGTCAATAACCCTTTCAGTGTAAAAGCTTCTCCTTATATCTGGTCTAAACTTTGAGGCCATTTCCTCTTGTTCTATTGCCTGTTACTTGGGAAAAGACACCAACCCCTACACCCTCCTTTCAGGCAGTTATAGAGATCAATAAGGTCTCCCCGCAGCCTCCTTTTCTCCAAGCTAAACAATCCCAGCTCCCTCAACTGCTCCTCATAAGACTTGTTCACCAGACCCCTCACCATCTTCTTTGCCCTTCTCTGGACATCCTCCACTGCCTCAATACCTCTTTTGTGGTGAGGGGCCCAAAACTGGACTCAGTATTTGAGGTGAGGCCTCACCAGTGCCGAGTACAGAGGGACAATCACTTCCTAGTCCTACTCACCACAGTGGTAGACCTACTGATACAGGCAAGGATGCTGTTGACCTTCTTGGCCACCTGGGAACACTGCTGGCTAAACTTTCCGTATTTCTAAAACTGTTCCTAAATTTCATATTTACTCTAAAAATCAGGCCATAGGTTTATGACATTATTTTCAAAGTGGATACATCCGAATCTTAGCCATTATCTTCAAATGTAGAAATCTGTAGTGAAGTTCCTGCTTAGATACATGACTGACAAAGAAACCAGTTGCTTCCCTCCTGACATCAGCTAGATCTGTAAAGGCTGAGCACCTCTGAAAAAGTGTCTGCTTTGCCTAAATTTCTAGATTCGTATGAGGTTTCTATTTGAATCTATTTTCAAATCTTGTCTTTTATTTTTGACTTGGATGTGACTGATGACTGCCCCTTAGTTACACTGTAGAAGCAGTACTCTTACATAAAACAGCACCAGAGATATTTTTTTCTACTCCAACTTACATTTTGAAACTTAAAAATCTGTGGTGCAATCGTTTGTTTGAAGGAGGCAGAAGATTAAAAAACAACCTCTCTTCCATGATTCTCCTGTTTTCTTCTTCATTTAAATCTCGTCTGGCAGTGTGAAAGACACGTCCCTCAGAACTATATTTTCCTTGTTTTATGTGATTAATTTTTATTTTTTTTTCCAAACAAGTTGTGGATCTGAATGCTCTATGTTATGCAGACAAAGAGGCGTTGTGTCTCAAGGGTGAGCAACAAACATAACTTCTGAATGCTCTATGTTATGCAGACAAAGAGGAGTTGTGTCTCAAGGGTGAGCAACAAATATAACTTACCTGTTCAGGTTGCAAAAAGTCACAGCAGGGAATTTGACGTTTTCCACGTACTGCACTACCACTGTAGTTGTGGTTGGCCAACTGAAGTAGTAGATGAAGCGACTGCAGATTTGCCAAATAACAATGGCAAGACAGCCTGCCACTACTAAGAGCCACAGCGCTTTGCGAGTCTTGCTCCGCGTTTGGACAATATTATGCACTCCATGAAACGAAGTGGATGAGGCAAACTCCTGATGATACTTCCTTCTGTCTTCCAAATGTGGCAGCAGTTTCTGTATTAAGTACAATCGTATCTTTTCCAGTATTCCTTAATAGTGAACAAAGTGAAAACACTTTAGTTTTAAATTAGCATTTAAATGGCACTTAAGAAAGGAAACCATGTAATTATGATACCGGAAAGCAATTGTAAGATTTATCTTTAATTGAAAATTCCCTGTTTAAGTAGTGAACTTGCTTCTGAGGATAGTCTGGAGCACTGGAAGAGTTGTGTGCGCAAAGATTAGCTCATTGCTGCTGGAGAACAGACTATATCTGGCAACATTTTAGGGACACAAATTTTTAAGCACATTAATATAAAAGAATCATTCTACTTCTATGGAAAAGATTGGGTTTTGACATATCTCAGATCTAAAATACCAGGTTGCTGTGAACCTACTGTAAAAAGCTAAGCATCTCATTCTTACAGTAACAACCCATTTAAATGCCTGGTCCTTCATACTTGCTCTGAGAAATGTGGTGAAAAGAGATATGGAATGATATGAAAGGGGATTTCATTCTTTCATCTTAAAAAGTTTCTGTATAAAACTTGAAAGGTTACAGGTTTAAAAGGAAATCTACTCTCTGTTCTTTAGGTTTGTACTAGCCTGATTCTATAAATTTGAAACAGGAATGTTCTTAGTTTTCATTTTCCCCATGATTTCTACAAACTGATGTTAGAAAAAAAAAAGTCAAAATTTTAAATGCTAAAGTTAAGAGCTATAATAGTAATGAATATAATCAATACCTGGAAATATAGTTATTTTCTTCTGCTTTTTGCTGAACGATCTTTTGAGCATGGATTTGAACAGAATGTTCTCTCTCAAAACATCCAGATGAGGGGAAATTAATAAGACCTTTTCTGTATCTAGTCATAAATGGACCAGTCTCTTTACAAGGTGCTTCATTTACAGATTGTTATCTGCTACTTTATTCTGTCATTAAGGAAGTCCATAAGAACAATAGATCAAAGAAAGTTTGTGAGACAACAATAATTAGGATCTGAAAATACACTATTTAGATCAGTGTTTAACAGCAATTAAATGCTTCCCTAATTCCATTTTTAACCAAAAAAAAAAAGTAGATTTAATAGTGTGTGATATGCTGTAGGAAGAGAATATACTGATTTATATGAGGCTGTTACTGTTGGGCAGAGGAACAAAGGGATGTAAGAGTTATCTGCCAAAGCTATCGTGACCACATCAGCACTCTGGGAAGTTGCTTTGGTCCCTGCACAGTCTCTGAACTGTGATAATGAAATCCCAGATGGTGCTAGATTTCAAAATGTTTCTGAAAGGAAAGAATTTTCTTCATGTTGTTCTTTAAAGATCTATGTGAGAACTTTGATCAATACTGGTATAATTTACTGTGACCCCTTTTTATCATCAAACATGTTTCTGCTGGAAAACTTCAAAAGTTTATCTCCTAGCTTTAGTGACTATTGGATCCCTTTGCAAAGCTGTTGAACCCCGTATGGTTCTGTACATTGCAATGGAATGGAGTGGGTATCTGGTTTTGCTGCATTTGAGATAGGAGCCATTCATAGGCTGCTCTCTCACCAGAGCATGTGCAGTGAGACAAGGATTTTGTGTGTTCCCTGAATAACAGCAGAACAAAGTATGTTCCTGGCTTGTGTCTGCACCTGCTGCCCATAGACTCCAACAAAAGACCACAAGCAGGTCCTTTTCTCCAGGGAATTCGCTGTGTGCGTTTATTCCTACTATACACACTGTGCTAGGTAAGAGAATGATAGCATATCCCCACATAAAAGCCTATTGCCATCAAAAAACCCTAATTAGCTTAATCAGCAGAAGTTTAGCTTAGAATCTATGCAAATATGTAGCTAAACTGTATTTCAGCTCTTTTGCATAGCTACCACAGTAAGTAGTACATGATCTTTCATCTCATTGTGAAAGTTTTGCTGTTAATACATAAGATTATCTAATATAATACTGCTCTTTTCACTACTGTTGTTCACCAGAGGAATTAACACTACTAGATGAGCATCTTCAAGAATCCTTATCCTACTTTTAGATTTCATTAGGTGATCTAATTAAAAAAGAAATAAATAAATTGTTAAATACATAGGGTCAAGTGTGAAATTTCTAATATGAAATTTCTCACATGGTAGATTGGAAAATAATATGAAATAGTATGAAAAGTGAGGACTAGCCATTTATTACTAGCCAAATAATGTCAGTGAGTGTGAGATAATAAATTATTAACCCTTTATCCTGTGCTCTGTAAAACTTAGGCTTTGCATATCTGGGCTAAGGTTGTATAACCAACATAGCTGAATCAGCTGGGAGTGAGTTAAGAGTATCCAAGCTGCTTCTAGACAGACAGTAAGGTCTTGCAAGACCTTAGACAGACATTAGGCCTTGAACATATGAGACAATAACATCTTGAAAGGGCTATGCTCTTTTAGTAGCAACACAAAGTAATAAAAATATTTTTGTCAAAGATGTAAATAAAAGCAATATACAAGATCCAATGAGTAATGGATGGAAAAGTAAAAAGCAAGGAGGTAACTAAATTAGAGAATCCAGGTCCAGGAGCAAACCACATGTTTGGAGCCAAATATAGAACATTCAGCTAAGAGCTGCTAAGGTAGCTCATATGTTCAGGATGGGCTGCAGGTGCTTTGCCTCAGGAAACACTAATTACTGGAGAAGAACACAGAACCATCATGGTTAGTCAGATAAACCTGATTTTTTTAGTCAATGTTGTTAAAGAAGGAATTAATTCCCTCCATGGGAATACATGGCCAGGGACATACTCTTATATAAAAACCTAAGAAATTCACAGTATCTTTAATGTTTACATTGTAAGCCAAATTTAAATGTTTTGGGTTTTTTTAAAGCTTTACTCAGCAGGTAATTGATCACAATCTATAACTACCTGTACAGGAAACTGATAGGTAATAATAATAGGCTCTTTGATCAAGTGAAGGAAAAGATGGTAACAAGACCTAGAAGGAAGAATTAGAAGCTAAGTTCTTGCATAGTAGAAATACAGTACAACATTCCTAATGTTTAATTGTGACTGAATTTTCATTAACGAACATATTAAAAAATAATGGCTCTTTGAAAGGAAGCTCAGCTTTAGCCAGAGCTCTTAACTGAAAGGAGGTATTTTAAGGAGGTTATATGTGGCCCCTGCGCAAGGATTAATTAGTCTAGATAGATTTGTGATTACCTTTTTGCCTAAATCTAAAAATCATTAAAGTATGGTATCATTCAGAGAAGTAATTGCCTAGTTAAAACTATGTTAGCTTTATTCTAAATGCATAAAGGACCAATAGCTAAAGCTTCTCCACATTTTCAAAGTGTAAGATTTTTTTTTCCTACAAGCTTTTATCATCT
Organism: Calidris pugnax; assembly: GCF_001431845.1. NCBI lineage: Eukaryota > Metazoa > Chordata > Aves > Charadriiformes > Scolopacidae > Calidris > Calidris pugnax. Next base: position 5,633,221 of record NW_015090774.1, on the reverse strand, counting down.
CTCCCTTCTTCATTGTATCTTGAAAATGCACACTGCTGCTATTTTTGGACAAGGTTACAAGAGAAAGGAGACAAATTTTCTCATTTTGCCTCTCAATCCAGAAAAAAACCTACCAAAATGTAATTAAAACTCTTGGTAAAGCGCTTTAATATGTCTAGTCACATACCTTTGGCATCCGATCGAATGAATCTTCCAAGCTGGTCCATGAGGCTGTGCTTTTTTCAGTAGGGAAGGAATGGATAAGTAAGCTGCCTTATCACTGGGATCATTGCTAGGTAAATGGCTTTTATAGAAAACTAAATGGGAGGTGATACTTGATGACACATAACACTGGGCAATTACCTGCCAAGGTTGCTATGTTTTGCCTTTAAATAACATGGTCTGCAAAGTAGAAGAGAAGATTAGTTTTATGACAGGATCAGGTGTACATATTCATATATATTTCAACTATAATAGCAAAAGTGCGGGTTTGACTTGTGTGTTTCATCATCTTAAAAATTACTCTCTTTCATAATTTTCCCTTTTATTTTAGAAAGACCAGTCATCCTTGCTGCTCAGAACTGAAAAGTTTCTCTTTAAGTACATAAGGAGCCCATGCTCTGGAGGGCAATAACTGTCTGCCACTAGGTTCCCACCAGCAGCAGGATGCAGTTCACCCACACTTTGAATAGCTGTCTTCATAACCAGATTTCATGTTTTTGTGGGCTTTAGCAAAAATGAGCTGTTATTCCTGGGAATTAACCCTGTGAGCGAGGATGAAATTGCATGCAGAGTCAATCATTCCACTAACTCCTTCTGAAAAAGGACAGAAACTGTTTTTGTGTTAGATGCGTGGTGTGATCTTATTTGAAATTTGCTTTAGGAAAGAACTGAGCAGCTAATAAAAGGCAATAGAAAATACTAGGAAATTCAGACCTGGGGCAGGCTTGGTTCACGCTGTAGGAAATAAATAAAAAAGCCAAAGCCTTCACATTCCCTCTCTGGTTCTGCAGCGGATGGGAATGGCTGCTGCTTCTTTCATTCGCTCTCTTAGTAATGGTCCAGTTGACTGCTCACGCTGTTCTTGGGTTACCAGGTGTATTGGCTTGGCCCCACAGTGCCTCATTGTCTAGCTGTTTGCCGACTGCCTTCTGGCCGTGTTGCTCAAGGTGGGATCTGCAAGGTAAAGCACTGAACTCCATTTAGCCATTCCCACGTTGCAGGCAGAAGATTTCTGTAGTCTGCTTCTTGGAAATCTCTGCTTCGTCTGTCACTTTTGCCTCCCAGATGAGGCTCTCTGCCAGGGCAAGCTTTGCACAGCTCTTGCCTTCACTCAAGCAGCGAAGCGCTTAACAGTAAACTCGTTTCCAACATCTGTATGTAACTCAGCCATACCTAATGCACTGCCAAGCAGTTATTTGCAGATCCGTTGAGTCCTATTTACGCAAAACACTCTAATTCACGGTACCCAGACAACGCCTCTTGTTTGAGTTGTTTGAGTTCTTTAAGAGAATTATGTTGGTCTTTTATACTGCTATGTGCATAAGATTAAGAAGTACAAACTGTAAGTTGCTCTCTACACATCAAATATAATTCATCTTACTGTTTGGTTTTTTGTTGTTTGTTTTTTTTTTTAATTCTATGAGTTGGTGGCTCACAAAGAGTCTTTATGCTTATGTAATACTTTAGACAAACACAGCTTGTGTTCTCTCATTGTGCTTTAGAAAATAAATTAATTTATAAAATTTTCTTTCTTGATTGTTTTACATTAATTCTTAAGCTGACACTAGGGGGCGAAGACCAACTATCTTCTATTAATTTTTCCCAAATACCTTACACAAATAACTTTCTGATTATAAATTGGTCACGGGGAGCTTGGTTTAACCACTCCTTACAGTGTGTATCTGGTTTTCTAAACAGCACATTCCCTAATACTTAATGCAGTATAGTTTAGGAAAACCAAGCGATGACAGAGGTGGTCCCCATTTTTTATACTCATGCATATTGTAAATTTTGTACTCGAAATGTTATTTAAAATCAGTCTTCAGTGCTGTTCAATTTTTGTCTTTCAGTGCTAAAGTAAAAAAAATCATGCTGCAGCCAGCATAACTACATAGCTATTTGCTGAGACAAATAGCTAATGTGTTTCTGATAAAGTTATTTCCTTATAGCCTAGTTGCAGCAGAATGTCTTGTAGAAATTCTTACAAGCCTCTGAGAGAAAATACATGTGTACACACAGAAACAGAGAGATATACATTTGGTGCATATCTAGCTTTCATTGGACAATTCTTTCGCCCAGAAATTGCTGAAGTGTTTAATTGTTTGAGGTTCTTTCTGCAAGTGCTTTATAGATATTAATGCTTCTTATAATGTTTTGCCTAGTGCTCTTTTTTCAGTAGAACCATTTCAAACATTATCTCCTTTTAAGATAAAACAAGTAATACATTTGCAAATATAGACAACTGCAAATACTTATACTCCATTCACACAAAAATATTAGTAACAAAGGAAAAATGGAGCAGGAACAAAAGGAAGTGACCACCACCTGGACTGTAACAGTGCATTGTCATTGCCATTTCATGACAAATGCTAGGATATATGGAAAATGTATGTAATTAATTGTAAATGCAAGCATGTCTTGCTCTTTCTTTCAAAGCGAGTATGCCAGTGGATTCAGCAATAGAGGGGGACTGCAGAAAAAGGGGCTCTGAGGACTCATTTGGCCTGTCTCTTGGCATCAAGGCAGAATCAAGTGTGCCTGGAGAAATTACAAGCTCTCATTAAGGTTTTCTAGTGCTCTACAGATACTAGAAATGTCTTTGTTTTTTGTTTTCTTATGTCTGTCTTATCTTGCCATAGTTTAAAGTGGTTACTCCTTTTCCTGTCCCTCTGTATATGGAAATGTATTTATTGTTCTGCCCTCTGAAGCAAAAGTATTTATCGTTTTTCCCCACAGTCTTCTGTTAGTTACACAGGTCAAGTATAATTCTTCTCATCTCTCTTAATGGGCTATATTTTTTACACCAAATACTTGTTGTTCTTGCCATTCTCTTTTGAGCTCTTTCCAAGTGGTCTTCATCTTTCTTGAAGAGTGGTCCCCAGGACACAATACAAGACAAATCCTTTCTGATGCTGGAAGGAGAGGAGGTTTTCCATTGCATGTAGAAAATTTCCAGTTGAAAATTTGCTCTTTTCAGTTTTGCCTTTTGTTGCTTAACATGTTATTTTCTAATTACTGAAATATCCAGATAATTTCTAATGAATTTTGTATTTGCTAGTTTGGTTATCACAGCTGAAGTTCAAAGAACTACCCTTTGCATCACTGAAGCTGCACATAATTTACTTCAGTGCATTAAGGTAATTTTGAATTCTAGCCTCCATCTGCCAGTATGCTATTATACCTTCCAGGCTGTTTTTGTTTGTCAATTTAAGACGAGTGCAACCTATTCCGTCATCCAAGCCATTAATGATAATATTGAATAGCATCAGATTAGCAAATTGTTATCAGCATGTGTCCTGAACCAGCCTTTCACACTTGGTAGCCAGCTGTGCCAGGGGTTAAACAGCAGCACGAATTGAGCCATGTGGAGGCACAGGAGTAGCTTCTGGCCCCAGACTTTGATTTTGCTGTAGCTGACTGGTAATCAGGGTCCAGATGTTTAGGAGAAGAAAACCAACAGCCTTCCTGTACTAAAGAATTGCACCTTACAACGTGTGGCTGCACGGCATTAAAAGAGGATAGGTTGGCTTTGAGATAACTCTGTGGCACGTAGTCAAGATTTGTTGTTTTTCCTGAGTTTATAGTTTTGGCTGATATTGATACAAGGATTTTTGGCAAAAACAGTGAAAGAACATTTTCTCCATAGTTGGGAAATAATTATCAGTCAGGACGAGGACGACAAATTGTCCATCTGGGACAATTCAGAGAGCAGGTTTCTTCACTGTCGGAGTACAGCTCGCAGACAACCAGTGAAAGCACAATCAGCACAAGTGCTGTGCAGCTGGAAAATACTGGTGTAGGAGGAACTGGTGGTAATCTAAGAAGAGTTCCTTTTTAAGCATGTCTTGGAGCATGAGATTTGGTACCAGCATTAACAGTGTCCGATACCATCCAATGTGAAAGATATTCTGCTGCATTCTGCTGAGCCACAAATGATAGGCAGCAGGGGAGGGATTGTGCTGGTACGCAGGAAACGTAAATGGGAGTTAAAGGTATGCTGAAAAGTGACAACGCAGTTCTTTGTGTTTAAGAAGTAGAACAAATACAATATTAAAAAAAAAAAAATAAAATCCTTGCAGCACTATCTCTTCTCTTTGTTTGTAGTTTGCAAGACCTTGAGCTCTGTTCCTCCCCCAGATACAAATATCTGATTGGATTATTAATATTGCATCAAGCTTAAACTTGTTTGTTTTAGCCTTGAGTCACTAAATTTTATTTTCCTTAAAGCAGACTGTTAATTTCAAATGCTACTTAAGTAGCAATTCCAGTTTTGAAAATAACAAAACACTCATTTGAGCAGATGACATGTTTTGGAGCCAAAATTATCTTTTTCTCTTTACCTTCCTTTTATGTGTATTGATTCTTCTCTGTCTCTTGTTATACCATTAAATTGACTGGGGAAGTGATTTTTGTTCAGTGTTTGTATGGCAAGCAGCACAAGGAGGTTCTGGCTTAAGGTCCTAGGTGCTTCACCTGCACAAATCGAGTTGTACCTTGTAAACCAAAATGTACCAGCAGCTGCCATGCCACATTTCACTATTACAGCTGCAGTTTTGTCCAAGAGATAAATCTTTTGTTACTGTAATTTTATGGAAATAACTATCCTCACATCCATAAATCAAAAAGATATTTGCCTTTTATAGAATCATAGAATCATCTGGGTTGGAAGGGATCTCTAAGATCTCTTTAAGAGAACAGTCCAACCCCCATTTTGAATGTTTCATCTCGAAAAGGTCACAAAAGAATCTGCACAAGTGCAGAAAAGGGTGACTGGGACCATAATGGTATAGTACTATAATGGTATAGTACAGTTATTTTTCATAACCTCACAAGCCATGACTTAGTATCAAATGGAAATTAAAATTACGTGATTGCTTGGCAGAAGTTTGAAACTAGCACAGGGTAATGCTCTTTCACATCATATAGGCTTCAGTTATGAAACTCATTGCTGCAGGCTGTGGATTCACAGACAAGGGTTATTAAATGCAAAGGTACAGGTGTCGTAGGAGGTCCTGGACTATCAACATTGGAAAGTTAGATGGAGACACTGGGGAAATCACCTCACTGCAAGCTTGCTTTTTAGGGGTTGTTTTTTTGAGTTTGTTTCTTGTTTTGTTTTTTGATGTTTGATTGTTTTGTTCTAATAGCTCTTCCCAAGATATCTTCTACTTTCTCCTAGAAGCTCTTCTGGATGGCATGACCTACTTGGATCTTTTATCCAATTCACTGCAGCCACTGTTATGTAGGTAGAAACCATCTGTGCTGAATAACTCCTAGTCTGTAATTCTGGGATAACAGTGTTGGGAAGCTTCGAGCGTCACTTGTTTGTAACCAGAAGGTCTCCAAGCTTTTTGTTCAAGTTAATGAACATTGGAAAAACAAATTGATCTGTGGTGATTTTGTAATCGGAATGAAAGTTTGAGCAGAAGAATAGGTGACACTCTCCAAACCATTTGTGTGTTCATTTTTTCTTCTCCATAAGTGATTTCATATAGGGTAACTTGAGATTTGGCTTGGGCGACCAGGTCATTTCTAATTCAGCAGGAGAGAAGACTCTTGTTGGATTCTTGACACTACATAGGAGATCATCCTTACTTACCTGTCCTCATCGGACCGGTGTTTTAGATGGAGAGCCCCACACAATAAGAACGTGCAAACTCTTGGCTCCAGCTACATCTACAAAATATGCTACAGGCCACCTCTGCCTTACAGGAAACCTCCACTTGGCCAGGCTAGAAGGACACTCCCCTTGTTGCCCTTACAAATCACTTTTTCTGTCCAAGTTCAGCTTGTCTCTGCTCTGCAACCTTGTTGCAGCCAAGATGAGCAAAGTTAGACCAGCACCCCATGTCAACAACTGGGAAAGGAGAGGTAAACAATATAACAGGATGAGGGTGGATTAAGAAGGGTGCCTAACAATTCCTGTGCTTGGTCATGAAGACCATGGTTGTTTGAAGGCCACAAAGTGCAGTTCTCAAAAGCTATGTTTTTTTTTCTGTTGTTTGCCTTGTATTCGGCACAGTCACAAAGCAGAATGTTCTCACTCTGCTGAAGGTTAGAGTCCTCTGATATGGTTCTGGGATGAACAGAAGTCTCTCTGTCTGATTTTCAAGCATTAAAAGTAAATAAATAAATAAAAGTTCAAGGGCATGCACAAACTGTTGGTTTTCTTAGCCTTGCTCAGCCGTCTACGGCACAAACAACAAACTGTGTGTGGTTACATCTGCTCCTATGTGGTTCTGAGCATTCAGCATGAAAAAGGGAAATGATGGTGCATTTTAAGAAAAAAAGTAATACCATCAACTAAAATTAAGGTTATGTTTTGCTTTCAGATATATTCACATGGAAGAGCTTTTTCATCAAGGCTCATTTATGATTATGCTAGTATAAAGAGATGGCAAAGTAGCTGTAAAATCTTTTTTCAGGACATAAAAGCCATTCAAGCCACTCAAAGGAAAATCAGGTCCCTACGATGAGCACCAAATTTGAGAAGCATGGCAGAAGCACATTTATTTCTAAGGGTGTCTGCAGCCAAACCAGAGGTGATGGCTCTGAGTTGAACCAAACCTAAGGGCTCTTTAAGTCTGTGCTATCACCTACACTGCCAACAGACAATTTCATAACCAGGTAGTACAAGTCACTTTTTAAAAATTTTTTTTAGTACCAAAGTCATTACACGCTTGTTAAGCCTTACTGAAATCACACAAAGGTAGGCAGTAAGATGAATGATTGTCTATGGGTTTATTTTGGGGGTTTCAAGTCCTCATTAATTTATCTTTTCCAATGATCTTGGACAGTTTGAGGTCTGTTGTAGTTGAATAGGGAGCAGAACTCAGCTAGCATGAGATTAAATTTCCTTAAAAGAATGGGTGCAAGGATAATATTATCCATATTACCCAGCTTTTCAGGAAATGGTCAATCTACAAAGCTTTCCTGTATTTTTTTGCTTGTTTTTGCTTCTCTCTGTAAGACATGAATACAGGGGTGTCATTTTTTTTGCTTGTTTTTGAGGCAGGGCAGGGGAGAGATAAGGCTTTTGCTCAAGAATTTAACATGAGGCCACTTCCAACATTTTAAAACAAATTTACAATGTATTCTTTTTTTCCTAAACTCACATTTGTTTTTTGCTTCTCATAAAAATGCAGAACTTGAGCTTACCATCTCTTTTTTTTGCATTGTTAAATCATTGGGGTTTTTCTAGGACCTTCTGAGTGAATATTTTGAAAAGTGTTTCATGTATTGACAGCACTACAAAAGATACTTTTGTTTCTTATTTTAAATCAAAGTGTAATGTTGTACAAACATGGCTAGAGGAATGTGTTTGCTGCCCACTTGTGAGCTTGAAACAAAATATTTGTGGGTTGTTTTTTTTTTCAACGTCTTTGCCATTTTCTGATGATTTGGAGAATTATATTTTTGAATCCTCTCATGTATGTCATAAGGCTAGTGAAATACAAGAGGCACTGATGGAAAGGCAGATATTGGTGATAAAGGAATTGGAGACCCTTGGGAATGTGCTCTCAGCAGTAGAGTCCTGGGTGTAACCAAGCTTTCTAAATGCAGCAGTGCAAGAGAATTTAACAGGAGAAAGTGAACATGGTCATCAAACAAGAGCGATGTGTTCTAGTTGGATTGTCAAGTTTCACAAGTGTTGCTAAGCTGGTGTTTTTTGGGATGGAGATGCTTTGGGACCAATCAGCTATGAGGTCCCTAAACAGAGGGTTTGAATGTGTTGGAAATGCTGGAAATAGCTTTCTAAATTGTTGTAGACTGGATGATTTATTTGACTGAAGCTTGTCTGTTGCAGAATCAGAACGGGAAATTGTATAGTATCTTCAAATTTTGAGAGAATTTGGCAATGCTGAACCAATTACAGGTAGTATTACTTCCTAAATGGGTAGTTAATGTTTTGTTAAGCATAGTTTAAAAGGGCTTTGAGACTTCAAAGTCCTTTGCCTACTGGGTAGACAATACAAAGGCTGAACGACAGAGACCATTGCTCTGGAAGTTTATTATTCTCTGTGTGCCACAGAAGAAAATAAAAGTGCACAAGAAAACAGACAGTAACTTCTTTGGTGAGGTTAAGAGTTCAATATTCTTCAACTGTCCCTATATTTAGTAGGTTCACACTCTTTGCTTGTGCCATAAGAAAAGGCAACAGAAAGTTTGATTTCACTGTGGAGGCTCAATCTGGATGTTTCAGGTGAAGGTGTCTAGAAATGACAAGGTAAACATTCCTTTTCCATGTCTTTAAGATCTGTGAATGTGAGAGTTTATATTATACATTTTTAATCAAGTTGTTTGAGTGCAAATGGAATGGTGAAAAGCACAGTTTTCAACATGTATGTGCCCCCACTCTTCACCTTCATCTCTACTTGCCTGCATCCTAAGCAGATGTATAGATGTGTGTGATGAGAGAATTATTTTACTCTGTCAGGTTTTACAGCATGAAGGAAAGAACACCTTGACCTTGCCAATGGGTTGCCTCAGTGGAGTCCTACTTTTCTTGCGGCTCAGCTTATTTTTAAACTAATATTTGTATAGACTGACATCTGACATCTGGCTTAGAAGAGTACACATCCCATCACCCAGGTACTGCGTACGACTTTTTTTATGAGCCGACTACTCTTAAGTGACTAGAACAGCTGAAACTACCACACAGATGCCAGTAAGCAGTGTAAGTCTTGCAGAGAGAAAGTGCTCTGGGGTCATAGGGGCCCTGTAGCTTTGTTTGCAGTAAAACTGAATATTAACTTTTTTTTCAGAAAAGGCTGGCAAGCAGGAAAGCAGTGCACACTAGTTACATGTTAAGCTGATGATTAAACAGAGTTGGGTAACATCTGTCAACAAATGAGAGTGAAACTTTTGTGTGAGGAAATAAAATTAGGAAATTTTCATGAATTAACCCACTGGAAAAAAATGGCATGAGGTGTATGTGTGTACTTAATGTGTACTTAATCTGTGCGCATTTCTTGAAAGTATGTGTGTTACTTGAGATCTCTTACAAGCTTTATTCAGTCTGCCATAGAAATACATTCTCTTTACCTTCCCCTCCTCTTTCGTTTTCCGTAAGTTTCACTTTTAAAACTTAAAGTATGTTGCTATCTTGATACAAAGCGCTGAAACTTAAAGACCTACTTTAACAATTGTTGCATTTGTGAAATATGGCCTTTTTCTCAGATACAGGCCTCTTATTGATTTACCCTTTGCATCAGCCTTGGTCCACAAAAAAGCAGCTGGTGGAAACGTTGCAGTGAAAAGCAAAAAAGGTGTGTGCCATAGAACAAAGCAAGTATGTCAGCCATTCCTGTTTTGACTGATTGAACAAAAAACAACCCAAAACCTGGAGAGCCAACAGCGCATGGACTTATTGACCTTTGTGCTGTGATGGTTTCTGTAATTATTGAATAGCGGGGATGGGCTGAGGGCTAAGGAAGAGAATTTGGGGGTTGGCCCAGGCGGTGAGATAAGGTTACATATAAGGCAACTGCAGCAGTTTTGGGAACACTAACGGAGTATATTCCCTGGCCACGCAGCTCAGTACGTTCGGATCCTGGAATCATGAGCGGGTGCCCCTTCGCGGGGAACAACTACGTGTGAGTCCCTCATTCCTGTGTTTTTCTACATAACGTTAGTTCAAGTGCTAGAATGTTAACATAAAATATGAAAGCTCAGAGAGAAATTAGATAGACAGCTGTAGCTATCACTAAAGGAAATGAGATTTAACTTGTCTGAGCACTTCTTATTTAATGAACTAGATGCAATGCTACTGGCTGTTACTGTGACAAGGTGTATTTCAAGTGTACTGTTTTTCTCAAAAGACTGCTTTAGTGGTTCATTTTCTCCAAACAAAGCATTATTTGAATTGTAGATGCACCTGTTAGCAAAAAGGCAGGTATATTCATAGCTCTTTAATTAAATAACTTACATGTTCACTTCATTTTCCTCTTAGGTTTAGAAAGCTCTCTTTGGAAGATGAAAAAGATGATAAATCACAAGAAGGGATAAATAAAGCCAGCAGAGGTGGACTTGTCTATGGAGATTACCTACAAGTAAGTTTAAGGATTTCATGTTTACTGCCATGGTCTCTCTTAAGACTTGAGCGAGGACCTGTGATTGACGCTTCTCCCAGCAGTCAGCCAGTCACTAAGGACTCCAAGAGCCCTTCATCTACCTGAGCTCACCACATGTACTCACAGGCACAGATGCCCATCTCAACTGTGGTGGTGCAGGTGGACCGTGGGATGGCTTCTGAAACTGCTGGGAAGCTGGATATTTGGGAGATTTTGGGAGGGATTTATATTGGTAAACCTAAACTATAAAGTGGTGCACCACAAAAGGCTTTCTTTGGTCTGGCAGTCAATGCTTGATGATTTCTCCATGTCAGCAGGCCATGTGCGACTTCCCCAAATTATTGCGTGAAAGCCCAGAATATTTGGCAGGAAAAATATATTGCGGAAATCTAGGGGGTGGAGTGTTGACTAAGGAGGGTCACAAAAAAAAACCCAAAAAAACCTACCCTGTAACAACTAGAAGTAATTAAGAGAGAAGTAAAAATAAAATGCCATAAGTAATAAAAGAATCCAGACATATTTTTTTGGTGACAGCATGAATTGAAGTGAGTAGAATTACTCTGTGCTCGTGAAGAGAAGACTGATTTGTTGCCAAATTACATGAAATCTTGCGAAGATTTCTTTTAAAACAACTGTGATTAGATTGTAAATTTGACTCAGTAAAACAATTAGTAATGCTAGACATGAAATAACTAGTATAGACTCAAATCAGAGTTCTTGTGTAGATGTTATTGTATGATTACACAATTTTAATATAGGAACTTGGTTTTATGGAACACAACAGTATAGATTAAGATATGGAAAACATGCTGGATATTTTTTTTTCTCAGTTTTAGAATTGAAAATATCCTTAAAATGATTTTCCAGACTTTATTACTTGAGGTATCTAAACTTTTCATTTTAGGCAAGACTGGTTTTTTTTTAATTAAAAAGTAAAAATTACACCTGAGACCATTCAATCTAACTTCTCATACAGCCTGGAATACAAGGCCTATATATGTACATTTTTTAAAAAAAATATTCCTTACATATTAGCTCTACACAGTAGGACTACCATTGCTAATGCCAGAATCGAGAACTTTAAATAACAGGCCTATCTTTATTTTTAAGCTGAACAAAATATTGAATGCTCAAGAACTTCAGAGTGAGAAGAAAGGAAACAAAATCCATGATGAACATCTTTTCATTGTGACGCATCAAGGTAAGTGGCTGGGAGAAGTTCAGGGGTGGTTGACAAGCATTTTTGCCACAGAGAATTATTAAGTCCTCAAACAAGCCATACAAAAAGTGTGTCATTTTAGACACAATCCCTGCAATTGCACTGTCTTTTATCTGCATTTATGTTTGTATATATCCCTATCTGATTTTAAGGCTGCAATCAACGCTATGCTTATGAAGCCATAAGTATAACCTTTGGATTTGGCAAACCAAGATTTTGATGGTTCTGTTTCTAGAGAAATTAAGGTGGTGAAGCACATTCCCTGTCTTAGTGGCACGTTGCTATGTGATTTATTGAAGCCAAATTTTGTGTGTTGGCTTATGCCTTCTCTGAAACTTCAGTCAAGCTTTAACTACCCAGAGTCTGTCTAGAAGACAACATAGTGATGCAGTGCTCCCTAACTGTAAATATCCACATGTTTTGCAGGCACTGGCCTGATGATATTTTCCTGTTATTGGTAGTAAACTTGTAGTTGATGTATAGGTTGTAAGCAGTTCTGGGGAGTCACATCTAGATTTTCTTTCCTACTTTTGTAGTGAACATTCTGTACATCAAATAACGGTATGCTTTAAATAATAGTGAACATTCTGTACATCAAATAACGGTAAGACATGCTTTAAAAAAACCCGACAACATTCTCAACATTAGATTATTTCATGTCACAGTATAGGTAAATGACAGCATACTGGAACAGGTCATTCATTTGTGTATCAGCATCTTTTTATACACCAGCAGTGCAAATGTAGGCTACTGATTTAAAATCAAAATGTAAGTTTTACTTTTTCAGTACTATGAAGAAAAAACGAAGTAATGCTGAAGCTAATGCTAACAATGCCTTTCTTGTTGTAGCTTATGAACTTTGGTTTAAGCAGATTCTGTGGGAAATGGACTCTGTGCGGGAGATCTTTCAAAATGGCCACGTAAGTTAAGAGCAGCTTTTAATTTTGGGAAAATGCAGCCCTCTCTTTCTCTTGCCTCCTGCCTTTCAGCCTGAGATATTTGGGTTTACTGAAGGAACATGTGCTATTTTTTTGAAAACAGCATTAAAAAACCCAAACATAACATCGAAATTTGGCTGAGTGCCTCTTATATCCTGATAGTACATACATTTCATCTGGAAAAATGCAGATACTGATAACTGCAGAAACTTAACTTGCAGAAAAAGCATGCTCAGAGGCAAAACTGAAAAACAGAGCGCTAACAGATATTTTGATGCTGAAAAGTCACTCTTGCTGAACTTTTTTGTTCAACTTTTTGGAGTTTACGTACTGTATCCTTCCATCCAATACCTGCTATATGAAAGGAAAAGTCTTTTTGGTATTTGTCTATTATGAAATCCAACAGAAAAGCAATAATCAAAATCACCATGTACAATTTCTGAAAATTACAAATATAATAGGAATATTTGGAACATCACTAAACATTTTCCCAAAGCTAAAAACATCTCATAACAACAGATAACAAAGGAAAATCTGATACTACATCCACAAAATAAAGGCTGACTGCACGTAATGTGAGAAATACCTTGAATAACATAATAAGCATTTGTATGTGAAGAAAATTTAAAGGTAGACCAGACTGAAAGAAGGACCTTTTTTATCATAATGTCCAATGAAAATGTTCTTTGTTGTCCTCTGCTTTCATTATGTTGTTGGCTTTTTAATTGAACATTATATCAAATAACAGATCAAAATAAGTTATTCCTAAGTAGAATAATTTTTCATTATTTATTTTTGCGAAAATTGAAACTTTGCAGATAATCAGAATTTGAAATGCCAATGCTAAGGTTAAGTAGAAAGCAAAACAATTAAGGAAATGGTTATAATCTTTCATTTTTGTAGTTTGATATTTGCTGGTTGTGTGCCCTCATCTTAGAGAGAAACTTGATTCCATTGAAGCTAGTAGGAATTTTAGCAGAATCCTCTGCAGGCAAGTGTTCAACTTAGCCAGAAGAGAGCTTCTGATTTCTCCATTTAATATTTTTGATTTCCCACCAGGTGTAGTGTTCTCTGTTTTTCTCTGCTTGCAAATGCACGTCTCTGATGAACATCTTCTTAGATGTGCTCTCCTGACATACCTCTCAGATTATACCGCTTCTCAACCTGCTTTATGGCTTCTTCCTTCACAGTAGTAGAAATGATTATAGAAGTGATTTGAATAGAAAGTATTATCAAATTATAATATATAATTTGATATAATATATAATTTGATATAATTATCAAATTATATCAAATATCATTGAAAATAGCATTGTAATCATTGAAACTGATCATGATATAAATTATTTTGGTGTAGAATTTAATTTCTTGTGGTGACTTCTATTTCAGTCAAAAATGTAGAAAAGAAAAAAAGAATCCTATATATTTGGCCTAGTTGCAATATATCATCATTCAGAGAAAAACGGGTTTTGATCTTTGAAGATTGTAGTTTCACTTAAAAACAGGGGTCTCTCTTTGATATGAGATTCTGCTGCTATGGGTTTCACATGGAAAGGACTTGGGAACTATAGTGACGTACAACAGTGAAAAGTCCTGAAGTAAATAGGTAGAGTATAAACATAACACAATTCTGTCTGCTTATGGTCTTTATTTTTTCTACAGGTGAGAGATGAGAGGAACATGCTGAAGGTTATTACTCGAATGAACAGAATTTCAATGATTCTGAAACTACTTGTGGAACAGTTCTCAGTTCTAGAAACTATGACTGCATTGGACTTCTTTGATTTCAGGTATTGTATTCCTCCACAGCAATCCATGAACTGATAATTCCCATCCTTAGAACTGATTGTGAGTTTTGCATGTGCCCTGGCAGCTTGTAGTACATGCACCATTCAGCAAGCTGAGAGCCCACCTTAGAGAGACAACAGTAACCCTAGAGTGCAAGGGTCAATTAAGAAGTTGAGATTGAGTGTGAGTCTAGCATGCTCTGCAATGGTACAAGTGAATTGTTGATGTTTATTACTGGTGCTGGCGAACAGTTTCAGAGTAAAAAGTTGAAACAATAGAAATAGCTCATGGTTCCATGAACAATTTACTTGAAACTTACCTCTGTGCAGTTGCAGCCATGTTCTATGGAAAATGATAGAAGCGCTTGAGTGAGAGAAGTGCACTCTCCCTAGATTATCGAATAGGTATTTCAGTTCTCTTGGTTTGCACAGTGTTTCCTCGCATCATGTTTTCAGTGGGTCTGCAGGGTTCAAGTGGATGAAGGAAGCATTGCTGACTCTTCTTCTTTCTCCCCAGTAACTGCTGCTCTCCAGTAGCTCCACAATGTATTGCTGGGATGGTAGTTGGTAGCTCTTCTGCCCAGGCTTTCTTTGGGATGCCTTGGCTTGCCTCACCTCTCCCATGGCATTTCTATCTCTTCCCTCACTTCAGCCATGACCTTCTACTACACTACCGTGTGTGAGAGCTTCATCCACTGCCTGCCTTCCTGTTCTTGTTCTGATTGTGTCCCTGACCTATCTGATTTGTGACCTCAGTGCCGCCCAGCATCCCATCCACTTCTGCATTGTTTTAGTACCCTTTCATTTCTATCTTTTAATATTCCCTAACTAAAAAGCGCATGAAACTACGATTTTACTTCTTTAGGAAGTCTGAAACATCTGCATCGTCTAGCATTACACAGCAGCAGGGCAAATCCAAGGCTTAATCCTCTGTCTTGGTGCATTCTTGCTTCTGCTTTTCAACAGCATACTGTCATTTGATAAGTAAATGTAAGATCAAATCAATTATCTGTTTCTGCCAAATCTTACACTTGCAAATCAAAGACCATTACAATTATACAGCAATGCGGGATTTTAGATTACTTTTATTAAATTATTTTTTTCAGCATGGTCACACTATTTAGCTCTGAAAGAATCCCATTAATGAATCCCTCCAATGAAACCCACTAAATGTTTTTCTAAACATTGTTCTATTGTATGCATAGCAATTATTCTGTATAACAATCCTATTTAAAATGCATTCATTTTCACTTTAACAAAGGGGAAATTTTTGTAATAGCTGTTTGGGGTGAAGCTGCTTATTCTGTCTGGAAAGGACATGTTTTCTGCTGTACATCACATACACAAAGCTACCATTTTAAAACACAGCATAAACATAATTATGCCTATATGTGTATGCACCAACACTATATAGCTAGAAAATTAGAGTACGTTATACATCCATTCTAGCTGCATTAAAACCGCTCGGCTTTTTTTCTTAATTGCAATCATAAAAAATGTGCATATATCTATTTGCTATTCTCCAAATGTGAAATATGTATTTTTTTATTATTTTGTTGAGAACTGGAGAACCCTGTCATTGTAAAATAATATCCCATATTTGTGTATCTTTTCTTCTCTTCCCAAAGATACTACCTAAGTCCAGCCTCAGGTTTTCAGAGCCTGCAGTTTCGCTTGCTAGAGAACAAAATTGGTGTTCCCCAAAGTCTGAGAGTCCCCTATAACAGAAGGCATTATCGTGATAACTTCAAGGGACAGGATTATGAACTACTGCTTAAATCAGAGCAAGAACCAACGCTACTGCAACTGGTGGAGGTAACAATGGCTGTCTTGCACCTTGCTTTGTTTTCCCGTCTCCTAGAATGTCCTTCATTGGTGTCAGTGACAAATTCTTCTTCCTTGAGAGAAGCAAGCATGCTGGCAATTTAGCAGTCAGTTATGTTTTGGATTCTTACCAAATTTTGCATGAGAGGGACTTAGTCATTAGTAAACCAACTGATTTTTCAGAGCATTTCCTCTTGTCTGACAAGTCTGACTGTTAAACTAGGAAATTGCATTGTGAAAATATGAGCTCAGAATATAAATGTTCTGTTTCATTCAAATCGTTTTTCATGACCATAAACCCTTTTTAGAAAAGAACTTCAAAAATATTTCCACTGTTACTGATGGCTACTAGAGAGCTTAAAAAAAAGAAAATGAAAAATGACAACCAACAATGGCTGTCTTGCACCTTGCTTTCTTTTCCCGTCTCCTAGAATGTCCTTCATTGGTGTCAGTGACAAATTCTTCTTCCTTGAGAGAAGCAAGCATGCTGGCAATTTAGCAGTCAGTTATGTTTTGGATTCTTACCAAATTTTGCATGAGAGGGACTTAGTCATTAGTAAACCAACTGATTTTTCAGAGCATTTCCTCTTGTCTGACAAGTCTGACTGTTAAACTAGGAAATTGCATTGTGAAAATATGAGCTCAGAATATAAATGTTCTGTTTCATTCAAATCGTTTTTCATGACCATAAACCCTTTTTAGAAAAGAACTTCAAAAATATTTCTACTGTTACTGATGGCTACTAGAGAGGTTAAAAAAAGAAAATGAAAAATGACAACTCAAAATGGAAAGGAGAAAAGATGTTTAACAAATGTTTCATTATCACTTACCTTGATTAAATGACTTTTTCTTAAAGTTACGAATGACTCTCAGTAATTTCTCTAGCTGCCTTGTCATTTTCATACAGAAAATTAAGATAACTTTCTAAAGAATAATGCAGTATAAACCTCAGTAAAAGCATCCACTCTTATTAGCTGTATCCATGTGTCTAGTGACACCTGATACAGAATATAAGAAATTTCAGATGAGGAGCTAAATTAAGTGAACTCTAAAGGCAGTTTGACCGTAAAGACTCCTAATCTTCCCCCCCACCTCCGCCCTTAATTTCATTCCTATTATTAAAAGGAAACCAAAGGGAAAGCTTTGCTAAATGACAAGTAAATTTGTGTCTTGTATCATCACATGTTGTGATGAAAATTAATCACAGACTGCTTAATTGCTATTCAGCCTGTCTAGCATGATAAAAACGGGTTGTAGAGATGATTCTATATCTTCCTTCTGAGATTTATCTTTACAATTATCCTATAAATGTCTAATAAGATTGTTTTCCTGTATCTACAAGGGAGTTGGTTTTAAAGCTACTCTTAGAATCAGACAGCTTTTGTTTTCCAGCACTGGTCATTTAACCTGGGGCCTGTAGGTGTGTTTGCACAGCACCATTACGCAGGTATAAATCATCTGCATGGACATGCTTACTCCAGCTATAAGCACCTCTATGGGATATTAAACCAGAACAACCCTAGCAGTAAAATTTATGTTGCTAGAACTTGTAATTCTGGGGTAATGCCCTTGTGTTGTTAATGTTGGAACACATTATTGTTATTATTAAAGGCATGGCTGGAAAGAACTCCAGGACTCGACGCAGAAGGATTTGATTTCTGGGGACAATTTGAAGTGAATGTTTCAAAAGGTCTAGAAGAGGAATTTGCCCTGGTGCAGGTATATAATGTGCTTTTGATCTACCTATAAGCAAAGACACCTGGCAAAATGACAGCCTGACATAAATTTGACTTTTGGCCTTCTCACAGTTTCTCACTGACTTCACTTATTCTTTAGCAGCCTCTCTCTGCAGGAAGCAGAAAAAATTGGAAATTTTTCCAGGAAATCTGAATAAGTGTAATTTAACATCTAAAATGGTTTAAAACATGTGATACATGGATTATTTTGATTGCAAAAGGAAAGGGATTGTATCAATGGAAGGGCTGAAATTGATTTTACCAAAACTACAACTTCATCTTTAGTTAGTACTGGCATTTACAGTTCAGAGTAAAACTCCACACGTCTGGGTCCATGAGCTATGAGTACAGAGTGTCACTATAAACAGCCCATTTTTATTTAACAGCATGTGGCGATTTCCTGCTGTGTGATCATTTGAATTACACTGGCAAATAAGGACAAGAAAATCCTCAAATATTGTAAGACTTGTAGCTTTTTCCATTTCTAATGGAAAAAACACCATAACATAAGAATTAATCAACTTCCTGAGAATATCAGATTACAACTTTCTAATTTATCTAGACTTTTTTATTTACAATTTCCTTACTCGTAACTGAGCAAGAATGTCCTCTTTTTGCCTTGAAAAAAATAATAAAATAATCAGACTTCAAACCAAGATTAAGTGTTTTTAAGGCCTCTAGACCTAAAGAAAAGTGATAAGCTGCCAGTTTGTTTGAAGACTCATTCATCTGAATTTTGTTGACAGCAATTTAATTTACATTTTGTGGCAATTGTGTTTTTTAAAGGACAGTGACTCAGTGACTCATCTATTTTGTTTGAAAATACAGTTCTTACATTTGAGATGTAAATTTAAAAAGTCCTTATGATGAAAATAGAATTTACATCATGGGTAATTCAAGAGCTTAATTTTCCTTATTGAATTCTAAAACTTTTTTTTTTTTTTTTAAATATTAAAGGCCAAACCAGAATCAGAAGAAAAAGATGACTTATTATCTGAATTCCAAAAGCAAAAAGACGTATTACTTTCCTTATTTGATGAAAAACGCCATGAACATCTGCTTAGTAAAGGTAGGTTGTATTAATGTATGCCAATACGCACTTCCTATTTTTTATACATGATACATGTAATCACATAATAGCATTAAAATTGCAGGAGACTCAGTAACTAAGGAGACTTGTATTTTGCAGGAGAAAGACGACTGTCTTATAAAGCACTGAAGGGTGCCTTAATGATCTACTTCTACAGGTAATGTTAGAAGATGTATCTTTAATGCTTCCTGGCAGGAGGAGGGGTGATGGTTAAGGACAGCAGCACAGGTTTATTTAGGTTGGAATGAGCCTTGGAAAGTAATCCAGTCCAACCCTCCACGAAAACCCAGCTCAGATCCAACTTGAAGGTCAGATCAGGCTGCTCAGGGCTGGGTCCAGTTGAGTTTTGCATATCTTTGTGAGTGGAGGTTACACGGTTTCTCTGGGCAGCTGCTTTACGTCTGACCAGAAACCGCTCCTCAGATTGAAACTAGCAAATGCCTTGTTCAAACTGTTCTACCAAGTGTCCTAGAATGATTTATTTTTCCAAGTATGAGGGAAAAGGCACAGATCGAGACTTACATGGCAGAAGCGTTTCTTAGAACATTGACATTTCAAAACCAATTTAGGAAAAATGTACCTTAGGTCACTGTTACGCACTGGTGAAGCGATACTTTGAAAAATATAGCGTATCATAAGTGGTCTCACTGTCTTTTCTTTCATTTTCCAAGGGAGGAGCCTCGTTTTCAGGTTCCCTTTCAGCTTCTTACCTCCCTTATGGATCTGGATGTGCTCATGACCAAATGGAGATGTAAGTTTCACTTTTTGATGGTGACGCTCCCTCTTTTAGATGCAAGTAAACTGTTCTGTTTCACCCTCTTTGAGACAAGTTATACCCAGGGTTTTAGAACTGAGCTTCTGAGTTCGTACATTAGGAATGACTTTTTATTTTTGTGTACTTGGGCTAAGAGGAAAGATGAACTGCTGCTTCTGTGATCATTAGATACATAGGTCTAGCTATCACTTCTATAACACGCTTTAAGTTAGGCGAACAATTTTAAGGGACAGGTATATATTTTCCAATGTCTGCCAAAACATCATCATGATGACTCTTCATATGCAAACATTCTTTCTGTTCCTTCCCTATCTAGACATCCATAAACAAATGTATTCATTCTGTATTAACTGAGCATAATAATGTATAATAATTAGTGTATTCATTCTGTATTAACAATAATTTTATATTAGTTGATTGAAGACTGGCATAATTAACTCCTGCATTGCTGAGACCAAGTAGTTTGGTATCTCTGTAAAGATCTCTGGAGGATCTGCTGTATTTCAGCGGTGCGCCTTGATGTGGCCCTTTGGTTATATCTTGACACTGAACATATACCGTGTCCTTCTGTTGTGTTCCTTAGATAACCACGTCTGCATGGTGCACAGGATGATTGGCAGCAAGGCTGGCACCGGGGGCTCATCAGGCTACCAGTATTTGCGCTCAACAGTCAGGTACCAATAATGCGTTTCCCTCATTTCCTCCAATAATGCAGTTTGTGCATACTCTGATGCCAGGAGACCCATTTCAGACAGTTCATTGGAGGCCACAGGGCTGCTGTGTCTCCAGCATTTCCTCCTGGCTGTTGTACATTTACTTATCAGGTTGACATACATACATTTTAAGTCTTTTGAGGTGAAAAGAACTCCTTTCGGTCACTCATGCAAAGTGCCATTTGCAATTCTCAGCCAAGGGATGTAGGTGTTACTGTAATAGCAATAATATGAATCCAGCACTGCTTAGTCTGTGTGGAATTCAGCCCAAGTTAATGAGTGCTACGGGCTGGGAGTGAGTCCCGTCTACTGTGTGACTGATGACAGTTTCTTATTCCTTAACATGACCTCATATGACCTATGGTAAATCAATATAGGCTTGAATACACTCTTAGACCTGATAGCACTTAATACTCTCCAGCTGTGCAGACAGCAAGTAGAAACATACTTCCTTCTATTGGATGAAGCAACAAAGGATCTTAAAAGGGGTGGCTGGAGCCTGAGCATGGAACTCTCTGAAGGGGTAGAACTCTTTTTACACCAAATGTGAGGATTCAGCTAGTTGGACAATTCAAGCCTTTTAGCTGCAACTATGTCCTGACCAACATTATGTCAAAAAAGGCTATTTAAAGTATCATCTTCTAAGATGACTGCCTTTGAGGACAGTTTTCAAAGAGAAACCGCACGTAGCTGCTGACTGCGGGCAACGATTCCCATCACAGCCATCGTCACAGAAAGCAGACAGCTAGATTGAATTTGAAGATTAAATGTTCACTGTCTTTTTCAGCAAGCCTTCTTGCTCTTCTTTAATTTCAGGTTAACATTCTTCCTAGATAAATTCTATTTCATACTTACCACAAGAGCAGAGGTCTGGAGATCACAGCCTACATACCTTGCATTTGCAGAAGGAAGATGTGGACTATAGCAACCATGTTTCCTTTAAGTCTAATCTGCTATGCCTCAGAAACAGTTAGGATTAGATTTTTAGGAAGATTCAGGAGGAGGGTTAGTGCAGAAACCTTAATTAAGAAAATAATTCCATTTATAAAATTAGATAAATGGAAGATGGAATGATTCCTGAGGATCTTGAAATTATGCCTTCTATGCTGACATCGCCGTATTGATTGTTCCAATTGTCTTTTTCAGTGACAGATACAAGGTGTTTGTGGATTTGTTCAATCTTTCAACATTTCTAGTGCCAAGACACTGGATACCAAAGATGAACCCAACCATTCATAAATTCCTTTACACGGCAGAATACTGTGATAGCTCCTATTTCAGCAGCGACGACTCCGACTAGCCTGCCTTTCTAGACTGGCTGCTGTAACGAACTTCAGGAACTTTCACCCTGAGTGGTGCTATGCCTCAAATAGAACAGCTATTCTCACACGGGGTGGGTGTGTAAATATGTATTTATGTATGACAGCTATGTGAATAGTTCCATAGGCTTATAGAAGAAACTTAATTGTTCATAGATAAAATAATCTGTATTGAGTTCTCTATATTAAGACTAAAATGATTCCCCAATTCAGCTCAATGACCAATTTAACTCTTAGTCGGCTTCTTAAAACCTACATCTAGAGACAGGGAGCAAATTATACAGAATTATCATGATCATGTCTTATTTGTACATATTTTTATATTTTTTTCTTTGCCTACTGGCTGTTATTAATTTACTTCTGGCTGAGGATATAATTAGTCTCATCACCTTCAGAAGGATATTAGTTTCTGAGCGTTACTGGAATTTCAAAAGGAATTTTGTGTTAAGAGTTTCAAAAGCTAGATTTAAAAAAGTAAGTCTGTAGAAACCCAAGCATCTTGAACTTTTACCATCAAGAATCACGTTGCCATCTATGTGTTACATATGAATGTAAATCCCTTCTGTAGAAATACTGTGAAGAATAGCAAATAAGTACTTGCTTTGCCCTTCAAATAAAGCAGTGTTAAAGCTCATCTTTAGTTGTCTTCTAAAGCAAGCAGAAAGTTCAAACAACAGTATGACAGGCATTTAAAGTGTTTTTTATTCAAAATATCATTGAAATAAGAATAAAGTGGGTATCTAATAAAAGCAAGGCAAATTTGGCCATATAATACTGATAAAGGTGTGGAATCTCAGTAGATGGATTCTCGTCTGTTTAAATACTTCTCTTGGAAATACACCCTAGGCCTTCATTTCTGGTGAGTTGCTCTATATCTTAGCACTTTAGGTACTTATTCCAGGTGGTACCACCTCAAAAACACTGGTGGAACATCTGTGTTTGATTCTGCTGGAACAATATTACTCCTACCAGTGCCAATTAGGAGCTTTAGCTATCATTTTCCAGTTATGGAAGTGTTCTACTTCTTGTTTGTAAACTGCTAAGGGAAGGCCATACTATGAAAAGCTGTAAAACTAGAGAAGATATCCTCTTTGTTAACTGGAAGTTTTCAGCCAGTAAATTCAGTAAGCAGTAGAACATGAAGTAGTAAAACATAGCACTTGGTCTTCCTTTCATATAAAATTATTAACACTTAAAAGTAGAAGGCCTGAAATGAAAATACTTACAATAGGCAATTATGATTGCATTTGTCATAAGAAGATAATAATACACTGATCTATAAACATGATACAGTAATCGAATGCAAAAATTACAATATTGCTTCAATACTTTTCATGGTAGTGCTTCAGAAAGAATAGAGGTAAACCATTCCAGATGAAAGTTCAGAGCATTTTACAGGTTTGGTTGTGAATTCTAGCTACATTTGTCTGCAAGTGCAATTTTACAGGTCAGCAGGGCTGGAATCACCTCTTGATTCCCAGCAAGTCCCACCTATGAATTCAACTAATGTAGGGACATTTAACACCCCCTCCATTTGGAGTATTCTGTAATGGCTGACTTTCTAGAGGTGGTAAATATAAATTAACCATTCTAAAAACCATTACATAAATTAAAAACCTTATTCATTATAGAAAAAATGGTTAATTTGTATAATGAATAAGGTTTTTAATTTATGCTTCGCAATGGACTTTACTGTTAATTGTAAAGTACAGAAGAGAGAAGGCATGGAACTGATAGAGGTCTCAAAGCATGGAAAGGCTGATCTGCAAAAACATGCATCCTGCCAGGACACAGGATGTTAAACCACTGGAACTACCTTGGTTTGTCTAACTACAATTACTTGTTATTTTTCTATCCATTTAACAAATTAATGCAGAAGACTGATATTCCAGGCACTTTCTAAATACAGTCCCTGCTCTGAAGTTATATTTACCCAATAAAGGTCTGAAGACTGATAGTGGAGAACTGCAGCACTTCAGAGGGAGCGTGTGTTCAGGAAACAACTTTGACTCTCTATTCCTCTCTTCTATTATTCTAGCTTTAGAGAAAAAGTAGGACTTCACAAAAAGGAGTAAGACAAAAGTATGTGTTTTTATCTTGGCTTTTCTAGCACCTCTGACAGATATCAAAGCAAAACAGAGGGAATATTTTCTTCCAACTGCCATTCCTCCTCTGCAATATAAGCAGACATAATTGTGGTTCTTCTTATATTCAAAGCACTTTGATTGCATTCTGTCATACGCATATCATTGATTATTTAATCCAAATCCCTTACTACTTGTCATCACTTCTTTCCCTGATTTTTTTTTATGGAGTAGTATTCAAACACCCAGACAGGGTTCATGTTCACAGTTTCAGTCCCTCTTCATAGAATCAACTGCAGAGTATGTAAAAAGAAGTTGAGTCTTCTTATTCCATGATAGATCTGATATGCAACACACTTTCCAAATAAAAACACTTCTAAAAATTCCAGCCAACACAGTCCTGCTCTGCCTAAAAGCAGGAATTGCCCTTAAGGGTAATTTCTTATTTAGAAATGCTTTGAAGTATATCTTCACATAAAGTGTGTAGCAAACTATTATCCAAATGATTATTGTTGCCTTTGACCAGTAAGGGTCAAACAAATACCGATGAAACAGTATCTGCTATACCTAAAAATGAAACAAAAAAATATTTTTAAGTAAACACCAGAAGTGGAAACTTGCCAGAAATTAGTTCCCAGAATTCACATTCATATGATGTCTTCTCTCCTCCCCACCATGCTAGTATGGACATGCGTCATTGCTGGGGCAGGCAATCAGCTGCAACCCTTTCATACTTTTACTTCTTCCTTGATCGACACTATTTATAGATGTGCTCTACACTCCTCCCCCCTTTACTTTCATTTTTCAAAACTTCAGATCCTTTTTGAGGCTTCAGCATTGGTGCAATCTGGGTACTGAAAAGCAATCTAATCTAAATCTTGATATCATATTCTTTAATAGACAATACAAAGCTACGTAGCTTTGAAAGCTCACCAAGAGACTAGAGATCACAAATTCCATTACAAGACACATTTCTGAAAGCTCATACACACACACAGAGCAAACTAGGCTTTTTTATTCATGCTCAGTCCTTTATGTATTGTTGTACTCCTGCCAGCACTAAAAGCAAAGTCTGACACCAGCCTGTGCAGGTATCAAAGGGTGATGGCTCTACCCTCAAAAGTGTATCAGAACACCTCTAAATCAGAAGACAACTTTTGCCAGGGAAAGATCAATACTGGCCTTTGCTGGATTGGTTTTGTGTGACACACTACAGAAAATGTGAAAGATGCTACTTTTGAAAGAATGGATTTTGAAAATAACACTGCTGTTCTTCCTGACCACCTCTACGCTTGACTTGCTTTAATTATCACTACTAAATTTCTCTTTCCAAATAGTTTGTTTATACAACAAGAAAAAAGTTTCAGCAACATGGAAAAGCTATGATTGGATACATTGTCCTGATATTTACTGAGTGCAGGCAAACTGAATATTGTCTAGTCTTATTTGCAGAAGATTTACATCATCTAACACCTTTTACAATGACTGTGAGAGCTACTGTGAAACATCCATGGAACAGAAAGACGACAGAAGACGTACAGTGTTACTCTAACAGACAAAAATTCAATGGAAACACACCACTTACTATCTAGTAGTCCAATCCCAGCAATTTGCCTCAGCATTCTTTGCTGGTAAACAGGAGCTTTATCTGCCTTACCTCCATCTTCAGCAACTCAGAAGAAACTAGGCACAAAATCCCCTCAGACACCAAGAAAAATCTCATGCGGACAGTAACAGGGTAGGAAAGAAAATAGCACTAAAAGTATATACTTCCATCCTACAAGAAAAGCCACAAGCAGGGTACCCAATTCCCAAGCACAGGCAGATCCATTTTCCAGATTTGTTTGCTAAGCTGAGCCCAAAGATGATTGCATCCACCAGACAAGGACAGCAGCTGTTCTACGTAGAGCATACTATGATAGCACTAGCTGAGGCCATGACTACCTGGACTTGTGCAAAACATTTGACACTGTCCTGTATGACATCCTGTTTTCTAAATTGGGAGACATGGATTTGATGGATGGACTGCTCGATGCATAAGGAATTTGGCTGGATGGTTGCACTCAGAGTTGCGGTCAACAGCTTCATGTTCAAATGGAGACCAGTGACAAGTGGTGTTCCTCGGGGGTTAGTTTTGGGATCAGTGCTGTTTAACATCTTTGTCAGCGACACGGACAGTGGGACTAAGTACACCCTCAGCAAGTTTGGTGACAACTGTGATCAACACTCTGGAGGGAAGGGATGCTATCTAGAGGGACCTGGACAGGTGGCCTGTGCAAACCTCATGAAGTTCAACCAGGCCAAGTGCAAGGTTCTGCCTTGTGGTCACAGCAACCCCAAGCACAAATCAAACAGACAAAAATTCAATGGAAACACACCACTTACTATCTAGTAGTCCAATCCCAGCAATTTGCCTCAGCATTCTTTGCTGGTAAACAGGAGCTTTATCTGCCTTACCTCCATCTTCAGCAACTCAGAAGAAACTAGGCACAAAATCCCCTCAGACACCAAGAAAAATCTCATGCGGACAGTAACAGGGTAGGAAAGAAAATAGCACTAAAAGTATATACTTCCATCCTACAAGAAAAGCCACAAGCAGGGTACCCAATTCCCAAGCACAGGCAGATCCATTTTCCAGATTTGTTTGCTAAGCTGAGCCCAAAGATGATTGCATCCACCAGACAAGGACAGCAGCTGTTCTACGTAGAGCATACTATGATAGCACTAGCTGAGGCCATGACTACCTGGACTTGTGCAAAACATTTGACACTGTCCTGTATGACATCCTGTTTTCTAAATTGGGAGACATGGATTTGATGGATGGACTGCTCGATGCATAAGGAATTTGGCTGGATGGTTGCACTCAGAGTTGCGGTCAACAGCTTCATGTTCAAATGGAGACCAGTGACAAGTGGTGTTCCTCGGGGGTTAGTTTTGGGATCAGTGCTGTTTAACATCTTTGTCAGCGACACGGACAGTGGGACTAAGTACACCCTCAGCAAGTTTGGTGACAACTGTGATCAACACTCTGGAGGGAAGGGATGCTATCTAGAGGGACCTGGACAGGTGGCCTGTGCAAACCTCATGAAGTTCAACCAGGCCAAGTGCAAGGTTCTGCCTTGTGGTCACAGCAACCCCAAGCACAAATCAAGGCTGGGCAGAGAATGTATTGAGAGCAGTCCTGAAGAGAAGGACTTGGGTGTGTTGGTGGATGAGAAGCTCAACATGAGCCAGGAATGTGCGCTGGCAGCCCAGAAAGCCAGCCACATTCTGGGCTGCATAAAAAGAAGCATGGCCAGAAGGTCCAGGGACATGACTCTGCCCCTCTACTTCACTCTGGTAGAGATCCCACCTGGAGTACTGTGTCCAGCTCTCGGGCCCCCAACATAAGGATATGGACCTATTGGAGCAAGTCCAGAGGATGGCCACAAAGATGACAAGGCTTGAGCACCTCTCCTGTGAGGACAGGCTGAGAGAGTTGGGGTTGTTCAGCCTGGAAAACAGAGGCTCTGGGGAGACCTTCTAGTACCTAAAAGAGGCCTAGAAGAAAGATGAGGAGGGACTCTTTATCAGGGAGTGTAGAGATAGGATGAGGGGTAATGGTTTTAAACTGAAAGGGGAGATTTAGATTAGATATTAGAAAGAAATTCTTTACTGTGAGGGTGGTGAGACACTGGAACAGGTTGCCCAGAGCAGCTGTGGCTGCCCCATCCCTGGAAGTGTTCAAGACCAGGCTGGATGGGGCTCTGAGCAACCTGGCCTAGTGGGAAGCGTCCCTGCTGGTGGCAGGGGGGTTGGAACTTGATGATCTCTGCCCCTTCCAACTCTAAGCATAATACGATTCTACGATACATGACTGTACACTTTACAATGCCATTACCTCTACATGGTAAGGTACAAAGAGCACTTTAATTGTTATGCCTTAATATGGCTTTACCATCGCATGGTGCTTTTCAGTCAACTATATGGCTTGGTTGAACTAGCAACCACTTTATTTACTTTTCCACCTGAACTCACTGAGCCTCTTTTAAAACACAGCAATGATTTGTATTTCCTCTCTGCAGATCCCATTATATTGGGATTATTATTATTACTACTTACATGGAGAAACATATCCCAGCATGTAGCCTTTACCACTTTATTTTCTGTTGGACTTACCACAGACATTGCTGCCTATCTTAACACGAACATAGCCGTCTATTCCCCATGTAGGCCCCCAGGAGTTCTGTACAATCCAGTAAGGGATACTACCTGGAAGAGACATTTTTGTCAACAAGAGACAACACGAGATATGGGAAGCATAAAAACTTCTAACGTTCTACAGAGTTATTTATCATTCTAGTATCTCATACTTTCTGATGGTTTGATGATATAGTAGAGAGAAGCCTACTGCTGTTCACATAGTCCCAGAGCTTACAGTCCAGTGTTGGACAGACTGGGCATGCCCTCTGCTAGTGTAAAGACACATACAGCCACGTCCATGACTTTACAAGGATATGAAGTGCCCCAGAACTGAAGGAGCACAGACAAGAAGAGCTTTTCTTCCTGGGATCAGGCTGCAGTTCCAGAACTGATGTGACACCAAAGCAAATAGCTCCCAATAGAACACACAGTTCTGGATTTTAATCACCTGCTCCACAGAAGACAAGTTTTAAATAAGAGAAAAAACCCCAAACCTACTGGGTTGAAGTTCAATTGATGGAAACGCACCTGTTCTGTCAAAACCAGTGATTAGAACAGCATGATTTGCTCTTCCACTGGAGCAGTGATATTGTATGATCCCACCAAGATAATCCTGCCAGCTAACCGCATCGACTGTTACTGCCAAAGGGCCCCAGTTAATGAGCATCCTCATCATTTCTTCTTCCTGACCACTGTGAAAGAATTAAGGGACAGTGCCAAGTGGCTTAAGTTAGTACACTAAAGCAGTTGGAGAGGTGCTAATCTACTTGTTATGTACAATTTAAAAAATCAAATAATTCAACTGTGTCCTAAGAGTTCTACAAACCACATAACATACATCATTAAATATGTATTTCATATACTATAACAGTAATACAAATACAGAGCCTATAGACTACGGAGAAGGTGTAGATCCAATGATACGATTCTGTTAAAAAGAAGCAGGTTCCTGGATCAAGTCAGTGGGTGCTGGCAAGCACCATGTACCCTTTATACATCACTCTTCTCAACTTAAAATGGATAAACCATTATTATTTCCCACTAGTTTTTCAAACATGCAGACGTACCTCATACGTATTTTATGTACTATTAAGTATAATTTCTCAAACATATCAAAACACAGGACATTACTACTATGAACATTACCATTAGCGTTCTCATACAGTTTTACTTATGTAATATACTGGAATAGGAAATCTTTTTGTGCAATGACTAAATTTGGCAAATGCAGACTGGTAAAGCTGCAATTAATTTTAGTTACTTGTATCTGGCAGTAATTCAATTCTAGTCAAAATTATATTTCTTGTCTTGAAGTTCAGTATGCAGCTGTATTGTACTGATAAAAAATTTGAAAATAACACTTTCCTGGTACAGAAACCTTAAAAACTACCAGTTGTCTTGACAAAATTCAGTTGACACCACTCTTTGCTAAGTCAGGGACTGGAACTGGACTTGGCATATATTTAAAGTTGTAACTGACTCAACATTCCAACTGAAACGCAGCCAACTGAAAAGACCTAATTGCAAGACACTGATTTAAGCTTTCTGATTTGATCAAGCTTAGTGATGGCAGGCTTGAGTGGATTCACTGTGGCAAGCCATAACCCTAAGTAATGTTATGTATTAATTCTTATCCAGTACACAGCTACTCAGTACAATGTATTAATTCTTATCCAGTACACAGCTACAGAACTGATGCAATCAGCCTCATAACCTTTGGTTGGTCAATGCACTATTGGCTCTAGCTTACTCCACAGTAAGTGAAAACAGAAGGGAAAGTACAATAAATAATAAAAAAAGAATCAATAGGAGCTACCTGAAGTCATATGCAGCAAATCCTGTTATTGAAACTCCAAAATCTGAGTGATCAAAATAATGGCACAGTCCTGTCTGAGCTTTAAAAGTGTATTCTGAATCTCTCACAAGTTTTACTTTTGTCTGCAAAAAGATAAATGAATGAGAATTTAATGCATTTGTCTTTAACACCATGTAGATCAAAACACATTGAAAATGCCCACAGAACTCACTTAAAATTCATTGCATTCTTGGCGCGATTGATTTCCCAACATGACATTCCCAATTCTAATTATATACTATCTACAGTTTCCTTGTTTGTGGAAAAAGCTTCAGAAGGGATTCAGAAGTCTTTAAATAATGAATAAAATTTGAAAGATATCTCTGGTTTAAACTAGCCTCATGAGCTATCAAAGACACAGAGATTTCTGGTTTAAACTAGCCTCATGAGCTATCAATTTCAAGACACAGAGATCATGCATTCATTTAATGAATGGCTATTCATTCTCTTCAAATGACATCCATACACAAAATCATTCTCCCTTTGGGATATTTGTGGTTCTTGAACTGTCCCAAGAACAGTTATATATAAAATACCGAAATTAAGTCCAATTCTTCTATTAGTATCAAATCCTTATGCCAGTATATAATGTATTATAATGGTTGCCAGAGTTCAAAGTATAGCTATAAAGCTATTGCATCAACCTTTTATATTTCTTGTCTTCTGCAGTATAGTACATTTATGACAGTGTCTTCTCCAGTCTAATTCATTTGTTGCCATGCAAGAGGGAATTTTGCTTCACAGGAATGCAGATTAATATCCTCTTTCTTGAAATGCAAACTTAAACAAGTTATCTAGACTGTTATTAGCTCGGGTTACATGAATCTTCACGGATTACAGAGTTTCTTGAAAAGGATAATCAGCTTTTTTTGAAAACTTAAAAAAACTAAAGAAATCTTTTTATATTCTTGTAAATCAAACTTGTCATCCCAGAGAGTACTTTTTATTTCAAAGATATTAAAATGTTCCTGTTTGCATATATTATTAATACACAGTTTGCATTTCCCCTGAATGAAATGTGTTAGCTCCAACTAAAGTAGAAACTGTCTACATTTTCATTGTTTTGGGCTGCAAGCAAAACAAAGGTATTTCTTCTGAGGTTCTCCACACTCCTCTATGATTTTACAGCGCTTGCAACAGAAACCACAAATTTTAAAGTCGAATATCTCACCATTCGTCCTTTTCCCCAGATGCTGGTGCCTAAACTGGACACTGAAATCCACAAAATGACACTGGTACTGTACATTTGCAGTTCCAATTGAATTCAGTGGAAGTACCATAGCATTCAGGGAACATTATTTTCAGCCCCTGTGGGCTGATTCATTACATTCACAAGAACACATATAGACTATAAAATTCCAATCAACTTTCAATTCTGCCTGGATAAGCTTTCTCTTAATTCCAGACTAAATACACATACATATATACACACACATATATATGCATACATACATATACACAAGAAAAAAGTCAGATCAGCAGTACACTCCACCTTCCCCATCATTTTTTCCCAGTAAACCTGGATAAGCTTTCTCTTAATTCCAGACTAGATAAATACACATACACATATACACACACGCATATATGCATACATACATATATACACCTACATAAGAAAAAAAATCAGATCAGCTGTACACTCCACCCTCCCCATCACTTTTTCCCAGTTTAAAAAAAAGTTAATATGAAAGCTAAGGAAGAGTTCAAGATCTATGAAGTTTCAAACCTGGTTGAGCCAGCTCAAAGCACTAACAGTGGATCCCCCGCTGCAGCCGTAGTTATTGTATGAACAGTCAATAACCTGCTGTACGCTGAGCTCCTCCAGGTTATTTCCTTTAATTGCATAGGCAGACTCTATGCCACCCACAACGCTGAAAGCCCAGCAGCCTCCACACTGGTACAAAGAAGGGAAACAGGGGAGAAAGAGAAAGTCACCTTTGTTTTTGAAGCCTGATGTGAAAAGGGAAAAAAAAAAAGCCAAAAGGTATTCTAATGCTCTTCATTTACTACATCATCCTTGAACTTCGTTTTTAAGGCAATAATAAAAGAAATTTAATCAGCCATTTAAAATACGGAAATGCTTTTTCTGCTGTACTGCTCTCTGAAAGCTATAAACGTGTTATGGGTGTCTTATTTAGGGATTCCTTCCTGATTCATTTTGCCCTTTAAAGATAGGTCTGAGGATGCTTTTTACTGTGAGATACCTATTTTCTTAAAGAAGGATTGGGGCTCAGGATGAAATTATTTTTTAACCACATTAGTTAGAAAGTTTTTGAAAAGGATGCACTTAAGGAGACAGCCTACAACTTTCTACAGTCTGAAGAATTCTATAGAAATACATTAGATTCCAGTTTAAGAAACAGTAAACTGAAATTAAACGTAATACAAAAATTCTTAGACAGTATTAGAACCTGTACTGCAGTTCTAGATTCTTTAGACTGACACATTTAAAATAGGAAGCAGAATTTATTCCTAGGCAAGGTCCAGGTTACACGATGTGAAGCACAGAAAAGACACTGGGGATGTTACAGCTTGTTTCTTTCTTACCAGAGACCGTAACCACTTTGTGATAAACTATAATCACGTGGGGTCTGGTTAGCTTCCTATCACGAATACATCCCCTGAGTCGTCTGATGGTAAAGATATGGGTGTTGGCCAGGCAAGGGCATTCAGTCATGACAAAACAACAGCAAAGGATCTACACCCATCCAGGTGGAACAGGGGAATGAGGTCAGGTACTGAACTTACCTCTATCTCTTCAGAAAAACACAAAATACACATGGTGCAAAATATTTGCAGCTTTAGTAAACTAGATCAAAAAATGCATTACACACAGTTTATAACTGCACAATATCTAAGCGCACAACTTTTACATCTCATGCTTTTAAGTCTAATCCCACTTTGCATAAAACGCTATATGCCTTTGTGCATGTTCAACCAGCCATACATGTGCCAGTGCTCCAAGGAGTCTTGAGGCAGTGCTGGTCTCTTCCAAAACCTTCCCTGTGCTCTACCACGTACCTGCTGGAACAGCCTCTGAGCAGTGCTTGAGAACCAGGAAAGAAAAACACCACGACTTACTGTTTGCTGATTTCTCACTTCTGCAATGACTTTCTTGTCCCTCCAGTCAAACTTCTTGGGCAAAGGTTTTTCCTTTCCCTTTGGCACTTTTATGTATCTGGGAAGTTTGTGAGGTATGCTTCTTAAGTAAATAGCTAGACACAGAATACAAACATCTATAAATCTACTAACGAAAACAAACAAACAAAAAACCACAAACAACTGTTTCACTAGAAGCTATAGAGGTAACTTTGATCTGCAGTTACAATCACGGGAATACGTCTCATTGTCAAATCCATAGAAAATTCATGTATTTTAAAATAATCATTATACTCCAGAATAAATGTAGGTATTCCCACAGTCCTAGAAAGAACAGAAATATTTCATGCAGGGAATGTGAGTATAACAACTATTCCATCAACAGGTTTTGTTTGAAAATTTTCACATTTTACTTACTGGAAAAATATTACTTTATTTTAATCAGGAAAAAGGGGAAAAATAAGAGGAGAATAATGTAAAGATTCTGAAATATACTCAAACTGCTAGTTTTTCACTAAAATAAGCTGCTTAATTATTTAAAATTAAGAAAGGTGTGAAATTCCCCAATGAATAGAGCATATAACAGCAAATTTTAATGGCAAGAAGTGAAGGTTAGGTATCAATCATATTTCCTTAGTAAAAAAAAAGTGTGTGTCATATTGCACATGAAAGTCATAGCTATCATTGTACAGCCTTGGACTTCTGAGCATTGTTTGGATTGTAGTGAGTTTGTCTTGGGATAGGGAATAGCAACTTAGAGTACTCAAGACCTTGTGTATTTTCCAATTTTACAACTGTTGCAACTGAAGAAGTCTTTAAGGCCCAGTGAGAAGAGAGGCAAGAAGATGGCAGCCACAAGACACTGTGTACTAAATCAAATTCAGGCTCTGGGCAATCCAATCTTGCAAGGCTAGAGAAACATGAAGAGGACTGTTGTATCCTTCAGAAGTACTTACAGTTTGGTATCAGGCATTGTAAACTAGCTGACTACCCGCACTGGAAGAATCTGTAAATGTGAAAGATACAAGGTTCTGGGAAAGAATAAGAAAAATTACATAAAAGGTATTAGCAGCAGCCAGAAAAATGTACCTTTGAACTCTTCAGGAAACAGGTGAGAAAACTGATTTATTCCATAGAAAGCAGTCATATTATCTTTTGATGGTGAATTCAGTAATCTAATTCTTTTAGCACTTTCCTGAAGGAAAAAACAGTAATTTGGACATTATTTGTTTAGCAGTAGTGACAAAACCTAAAAGCAGAAAAAGAGGTTAGCAACAGTAAACAGGAACTTAGGTAACAAGACCGCTGTTCACCTCAGATTCATTGTGGATTTCTATCAAACCAATATGAGAACCATCAAACTAATTGAAACTCCAAGAAAGATACGAAAAAAGTGTTCAGTGCACAGAGGGTAAAAAGATGATACAAGACAGACAAAACAGGCAAGCTGAGAACAAGTTGTGTCAAACTCATCTGATGCCCTTCTTTGACAGCACAACAAACCTTGTGGTTCAGAGATAAAAATATCTTCAGACAAGAGTTAACCCTGTCTTGCTTTATGTCCTTACAGAACAAAAAAAATTAAAAAATAACAGTGTCACAGCCTGAAGACATGAAAACAGAATCAAAGAATATTCATGGTCGGAAGGGACCTTTGAGACCATCACAAAACAACCAAAAGCAAACAAACAGAACACAAAAACACACCACACCCACCCACAAACAGACACAAACAAACAATCTCAGGCACTAGAACATGCCCCGAAGTGCCACATCTACATGTTTCTTAAATACCTCCAGGGATGGCAACTCCACCACTTCCCTCGGCAGGCTGCTCCAGTACCTGACCACTCTCTCAGGAAAGTCATTCTTTCCAATATCTAATCTGAGTCTCCCCTGCTGCAACTTCAGACCATCTCCTCTGGTCCTGTCATTGGGAGACTTGGGAGAAGAGGCCAACACCCACCTCTCTACAACCTCCTTCAGGTAGTTGTAGAGGGCAATGAGGTTCTCCCCTCAGCCTCCTCTTCTCCAAACTAAACATGCCCAGTTCCCTCAGCCTCTCCTCGTAGGACTTGTTCTCCAGACCCCTCACCAGCTTGGTGACTCTCCTCGGGACACGCTCCAAACAAACCCTAGCTTATAGTTTTTAACCTATGAAAGCAAGACAGTCAGACATCCACCTCCTCAACTTCTTCTGCTGACAAAACTCCACACGGAATACCAAAAACTTAACGCCACCTTCTGCCTTTGGGGAGACTTTCCTCGCCACCCCCGAGGGCGCAGGCTGGGCTGCCAGGCAAGGCAGGGCCGGGGGCTGGCACCCCACGGCCGGCACCGGCCCTCTCAGCCACGAGAAGCCCCCCGCTGCCCCCTCAGACGGGCAGCCCTCGCCGGGCAGGAACACCGGGGAGCACCGGGGCGGGCAGGCCGGGGGGGTTGCAGCCCCCTCGGTGCGAGGCTGACACCTGGCGTCAGAAACGGAGGAAACGGAGGAAAAACAAAAAAAAAGCAACGACTCCCCAGCCGCAGCCGCGTGAGGGGAGCCCGCGCGGGCCGGAGGAGCGCGGGACAGGGAGGGGTGCCCCAGCGCGCGCCGCCACCTTCCATCCCCTCTCACCCCCGGTCAGGCGGGGAGCGGCGGCAGAGCGGCACCTCGGCACCCCTCCGCCGGCGGAGCCCGCGGCCAGGACTCGTGTGTAGCGCGGATGGAGAGTGTAAGTGCGGGCTGGGACACCTACCCGGAGCGCTGCTGCCGCCGTTTCTTTCTCCCGGCCGTCTCCGTCCCACGGAGGGCGCCCCAGGCCACCTTCTCCCGGCCGTCTCCGTCCCACGGAGGGCGGCCCAGGCCACCGCTGCTGCCGCCGCCCTCCTCCCCAAGCCGGGTGCCTGCCGGCGCCAGGAGGGCGGCGGTGCTGCCCGCCCGCAGCAGGCAGCAGAGAAGCGCCAGCACCTCCATCGACCGGCCGGGGCGAGCGCCGAGCCGCGCCATAGCTGCGACAGGCAGCGGGGCCCGCTCCTTACCGGGCCGCCATTCCCCGCCCCTCCCCTGGCCGCCATGTCATAGCGGGGCGGGGTGGGGCGGGGCGTGAAGGAGTGGCCGCCCCCCGGGGGCTGTGCCCGCCCGCCGGCCTCGGGGCTGTGATTGTGGGTGCCCTCGGGGGTGCTGTGGCCGGCGGGGCTGTGTTTGGGGGTGCCTGGCAGCGTTTCTGTGGGGGAAGGCGGGGGGAGAAGAGGTGCTGAGCCTTAATCTACCAGTTTAAAAGTTAACACCGGGACTTCACTGAGGGGAAAGTTAGTGGGGACCTGCACGGCGGGCTGCCGGGGGGAGAGGGAAGGCGGGGCGGCTTCTTCGGGGCAGCAGAAATGCAGGTTATAGGCTTTAGGAAGGGGAAGCGTGTAAGTTGACATAGTTCTTTCTCTTCAGCAATTTCAGTGCTTGGCTCCTGCCTGGCGTCTCCCCGTTGGTGACTGGAGAAGGACGTAAATAACATTAATCAGCTGCACTACGGAGTCCTCTGTGTTACATAAGCATTCAGCCCCCCCCACCCCTCTCCCCCCTTCACAAACAGAGGCTTTTTGCTGTTTTCTGTGACTAGAATG
Source organism: Calidris pugnax (assembly GCF_001431845.1). Taxonomy (NCBI): domain Eukaryota; kingdom Metazoa; phylum Chordata; class Aves; order Charadriiformes; family Scolopacidae; genus Calidris; species Calidris pugnax. Next base: position 5,596,723 of record NW_015090774.1, on the reverse strand, counting down.
GCAAAAGTGTTTTGATGTTGGCAGTACTTATGCTGCATTTGCCATTTATTTTTTTGGCAAAAAGCTTATCTAGAGTGAGACTACAATACCAGAGTTTTCATCTGTCAGGGGAAGAGAGAACAAAAGCCAGTACCTTATTCATGAGGTGAGGGCAGTTCCCTCCTGTCCCTCCCACTGATAAAGGAGCATTTGTGTTTATTTACACAACACATCGCAGAGGTAGATTTTCTTGATGAAAAGAAAAATATATTTTTCAGCTTTATAGCCTGGATTTCTACATATTTTTTTAGTGAAGAGAGAAGTTAACAAACTGTCGTTACTCGAAAGTCGAGGCAGTTTAAAGGCAGTCATATAGTGGCTGTTTCAATGTTAAAACAATCATGGGAGTTCAGGATCAGCCTGGTAGCATAAATAAAGGTTTATGGTTGGATCCCACCCAATACCTTGTATCCAGGGTTGAACAAACCTGTGGGGGTCAAGATCCAGCTCTGCTTTTGCCTTCTCCCTCCTGTGGAGTGGCTGTTGGGAGATCGGATGAAGCATCACCAATTTTGGAGGGCTTATAATAAGCCAAAGTGTTAGTCGAGCACGTTTTATTGGTTATTCTGATGTTTTATCATTGTAAACCCAGGATCGGCATGAGAGATGTTATTACAACTTATTACAAGCTCGTATTGACGTAATGAGATCTGGGATCAGCATGGGGACTGGATAGGATGAAGACAATAATGTGAGAAGTGAATGGTGAAACCTTTTTAAGGATGGTCTGAACCTAGGCAGTTCTGAGTTGCAATTCTGAGTGCAAAAATCCATCAAGCTGTGACTCTGGGTATCTGCTAAGAATGTCTGTGTCAGGGCGAGACCCTTGGGAGGAGTGCAGGGCAGAGGCTGGTGGGACTGTCAAAGGAAAGCTCGATACAGGAACTGTAGCTTTGAATGTTCTGATCACGAGAGTAGCGGAAGCCTTGATGCAACAGTCACATGATTTTACCCTGCATAGTATAGTATAATGGGACACGAAAGAAGTTACTTTGCCAGTCAGTGTAAGCAGCAGAAAGATGCTAAAATTAGCTTTCATGAAAAGTAAGTTTTGAAACAAAAGCATTTCAGATTTTCCACCAGGCTAAGATCATCAACTTCCAATAAATTGTCCTGCTAGCTGTGAAATCTTTCACTTGGAAATTCTGATTATCTCAAACTGAATAAATTTTCTTATTTATAATATATAGTCATTAAATTCCAAAACAGTCAACTTAACTTTACTAGAAAAAAGAGATAAGTTTGGTTGGTTTTTTCAGTTATTATTTCCATGGACTGTGTCTTGTTCGTAACAGGAGAAGCTGTTGTTTTGCTTGGAGAAGTTATTTTATTTTGCATGTAGACTTCAAGAGTTACTTTTCCTGTGAAACACATGAGGGCAGCAAAGGACTTCTGGAAAGGTGATTGCATATCATGCAGTTTTAATTTTTTACTTTAATTAAAATAAATAAACAAGAACAAATTGGGAAAACAGATATATCCCAGATTGATGTGGATTAAACATTCTGTACAGCATATCAAGAGAAGAAAGCATATTTCTCCTGGATTTGCCCCTTCTATGGGCTAAGTAGATGTGTTGATTTATCTTGTTCAAGAGGCGAGGGTGTTAGACAAGTCAGTCTCTCTTCTGATGACTGGCTCAGGGACAACAGAAGTGTAACAAGCAGCACAAGGTGTTTTGGAACGCTTTATTTTTCCACTAAACTACCATGCTGTTAAAGCATTTTGTACTTGTGCTTAGATGAACAAAGCCCCACCAAAGTGGATAAAGAGAGCTCTGTTTATGGGCACGCAGTCCTTGCTCTGTTTTGAATTACTCCCGTGTAAATCTAGCTTTGCTTCATTAAGATAAAAGAAAATACGCTTGTAAAAATAATATCAGAATCAGGCCTATAAAAAGAAATAGGGTATAAAGTTTGTGGGGTTTTTTGTTTGTTTGTTTTTTTAAAAGGTTTTATTAATACCAATTCTTATTGCTTCATGGAGGCAGGTAAGCCATATGTCAGTTACACAGGTCACCTCAGTGATTATAATCTTTTAATGCAAGTGTATGCTTTATTTATGTTGCGAGATTTTGTTCAGAAAGCCTGGTTTACAATTTTATAATTGTAGATGCTTATTTTAAAATATATTTTAATGGCATTTTACATATCTTTTTGCTGTTCTGGCTATTCATTAGAAGTATTTCATGAGCCCAAACAATGCATACCAAAAAAAGAAGCAATAATGAGTATGTATTTAGGAACCTCAAAATCACTGTCAGATGTTTTCTTTAAATGAAGATATACCTTTATTAAGAGAATTTGTTTCTCATGAGGTGCCAATAACCCATTTCTAAAATTATTTGTTGTAACTTATTACAGTGTAATTAGTGGGTGGATTTTCATTATTACAGGGTCAGATGGAGAGAGCACGTTAATATTTAGTAGACTGGCTTTCTTGCTTTCTTTTTTTTTTTTTTCTTTTTCTTTTTTTTCTCCCCAGGGATTTTTGCATAGCTATTTGAAATAGCTAAGTCTTGTTAGGCACCCGAGCTTCAGGACTCTTTGGCCTCTATGTTTATAATTATCATAGCAAACAAGGGCAAAATGCAATCAATTACTTCTGAGTTGAAGACAGGTGTTCCAAGGATGGATACTGGTACTGCTAAGGGCAGTAACGAGATGTGTTAATGGACCTGTGGAGAGGAGGGGTGCCTTTCACTTTGATAGGTATCTACATAGCAGCAGTTTGGACTTCTGCCTTTTGCATACATGTAAAATGTTTAAGAAATGGAAAAGAAATCCCTTTGTTTTGTGCAGTTCTCAGTGATCAATAATCTAAATCTGGCAGCAGATGGAGCTGATTGCCTTTTCTTGGAAAGACCTGGGAAAAATTAGTTCAGGGTAAGTTGAAGGATTTGTTTATTTTAGGACCTTGCAGTGATGGTGTTTGCTAATATAGTTGTGCTGGCAACAATTATGTAAGCAAAAGAAGCGAGAATTGCAATCTTGGGATGAAGTCTGGTCCCGTTTAAGCCAATGTAAGGGTAAAGTAGCAGCACTACTGCAGCTTAATGTTCAGAAGTTGTTGTTTTTGAGCCCAAAGGTACACTTTGAAGTTTATGAGAAGCAGAGAAAATTACTCATGGTAATAGTTGGGTTTGCAGGAATAATGAAGCTGTGGAAGGAGTTGCTTTAGCTAGATCGTGATAAATGTCTGCATTGACTGTGTAGTCTCTCCTGGTAGAGCTATCTTCTTTTGTAAATAATGAAATAACTGTAGGATTTGCTTTTCAAACCTGACTCTTCTGTATCTAAGCTGAATGTCCTAAACACCAGTAAGTCTCTAGCTTTTTTTAATGTTTTTTTTCTTCAGCCTTGTCAGTAGGGAATGAATTACGAATGAAGAAGGTTAGCAGCAGAGCTAATAATTCAAATCAAATAGTGAACCAAAATTTGAAAATGCAGAAAGATGTGGTTAGGCACTACACTTTCACAAAAGGAGCAACACCTGTTCCTAGTGAGAGTGAAGTGAGAAGTCTTGACAGTTTTAAGGATTTGAGAATTGGCTTTTAAGATGGTGACTGTGCCATTTCTTATTTTCTCTGTCCTCATTGCCAGTCCCACTTGACAGTGTATATAATAGCTTGACATTAAGTATTCTCAGCTGAGAAAACTTCTCAGATCCAGGTCACTGAAATTTTTCTGTTGGCTTTTTTTTTCCAAATGGTTAATTTTCCCCAGAAAGTGGGGTAGCAGTCAGCTTTTCAGGAAGAAATTCAGGCAGTATTGGGTGCAGCCTGATTTAAGGGCAAGAGCATTGATAAACATTTATTCACTTTAATTGTTTGTATTTCTCCTATCGGACTTTGATTATGGGAGGTGGACAGAGTGCCCATCAGTAGAAGTAATGCTGTTTTGCAGAATTCCTTTGCACATTTCTGTAAATTCTCCAGTTAATTTGTTTAAACATACCTCATGAATTCATCAGTGACTCTGTTGGTAGAGGAATCTAGCAGGAGGGTAGGAGGACTTGCCAAATTCAAATATAAGGAAAAACAAAATCAAAGAAAAAAAGTACTATTCAGGAATCCTAGTATTTCTGTTTTGTTTTTGTAGGATCTGGTTACTGACTGTCTCCACTGGTGATTATAACTCAAAAATACCGTTGAACCGTCCCGACCTTGTATTCTTTCTGTTCCATATACGATGCCTTCCACTTTTGTTTAACTATGGAACTTATAAGGACTGATTTTTTCCCAATCACCTTGATGTGAATCAGTTGTTACTATTACTGCTATGATTATACTACTATTGAAATGATATCTTGTCCCTATAGTGCTTTGATATCAATAGATTTCCAGTGCTTTTTGTGGGAAGGTCATCAATGTAAAACCAAAGTCAAATTTGCACCTCGAGCATGAGGTCTGTGTCCATGACTAACCTGTGCACAGGAGTAGGGAGTCTGTTTTGCATCAGTGGCTGACTTCAGCCTCGCTCAGATTTTGTTGTTTATGTGCCACATGCTGTTAAGGTCTGGCATAAAGTAAAATCCTTGCAAAAAGTCATACTATTTTTATTGTGTAAACTTTTGGTGGAAGGTTAACTTTTGTTGTTGTTGCTTTAGGCTTTGTTCTAACAGAAGGCTTTTATGCAAAAGGAGTGTCTCTCCTGACTTGCCTACTGCTGCTTGTGCAAAATTCACCCCCACTTTGTCACTGTTTCCATATGAGTAGCTGGAGGTGCTGTGCTTTTCTGAAGTCTTGCAGGTCTTATAAGGTAGGACCCAGCTGCCTGCTGTGAATGGGATTTTGTCCATTTTAACATTTACTGTTAATCTAATGTCTATTTGTTTGCTGGCTTTTTTCCTTGATTATGAAACCTTCTACAGGCTTTGGTTAGAATGTGTATATCCATTTGTATAAATGAATTTGTTCAGATCAGACAGTAAATATTGATCACTATTAAAGACTTTACAAATATTTTAAGTTAAAGTAGAATGCACTTAAAGCATGGAGCTGCTAATGAAGAAGATACCCCCTGGATATTTATAAATAGTATGTTGGAAAAAGTTCACTTGTTGAAGGGCAAGGAAGTTAGCTGGATGACAGACGAAGACCCTTGGCTTTTATTTCTGTGATCCAGTGATTGTTTTTCCACTGGAATCCCTTCCTTATTCTGGGCTATTTGCTGTTCAATTACAAGAACTGATTTGCTATTTAGAAAGAAAACAGTGCAGTAGGAATGCATCCTATACAGTTATTTTGCTGATTAAGAATCTGGAGGTAAAAAAAGGCAAAAATGCCATTATTATGCAGAAAGGCAAAATGCTTTAGTGTTCATATACATACATTTCCCTGAAATCAATGTGATCATTTTATGAATCAGATTTTGAGCATATTTGGAAGTTAGTTACATATGAAAGTAAATTATACATATGTAAATTAAGTGTCAGTCAAGTAAATTAATTCTGGGCTTATAGTTGTTCTATGTTATATGGTTTTTCAACTTAGTTATTTTAACGTAATTTCAAGTAAATGTTGATTATTATATTAAGCTGATGCTTTATTTAAGACTGTAAACCGAAATATAGATTCACTATTATTCTGTGGGCCTAGTGATGGCTTTAAACGGTGTAAACCAGGGGGACTTCTGTTTAAGGGAGTGTGGAATTGTACTGATGCAAAATTAATGCCATGGTGAGCACAGCTGAGTGCTGTGTATTTATCTTAGTTATGGACCTTGAACTTGCGTCTACAGCTTGTCAGGGGGAAGGGAGAAATCCCATTACAGCTTCTAGTTTTCTTCTTGCAAACCAGTACTGTCAGTCCTCTGTGTAAGACCATACATGGCAGTGCAAGTAGAGTTTCCCAGAAGATTAAATTACATTGTTTTGAAAAATTTCGATGATGTCAGGAACTGTTGCACATAGAAACAAAGTTCCATTAATTACTCAAATATTTATTGTATTGGGGGTAATTTAAAACATAATGACAGCTTACTTCACCCTCTCTCTGTTAGCAAAACTTAATCCTAGTTTTCAAAAGGATACTGGCAAGTCTTTAGGTCTTAAGCTCTGACTTGTTTTGGTTCATGAGGATATGGCACTGCTCTTCTAATTTTCTCAGGAAGTTGAAACTTCATAGGTCATATTTTTATAAAGCAGTTTCTTAATGATACAGTTAGCATTCCCTGTTGTATACCTCATAGCTTCTCATATGCAGCTGAGCACAGAGAACCGGAGAGGCAATTTCTTTTGAAAATCGCAATCATGGCAAGTGTTACATGTTACCTTCTAGAGAGGAAAACTTTCATTTATCTTGGCTTTTCCTCGGGAGGTTGAGAATTTAAGCAATTTGAAGTCTTTTGTCCTAGAGATCATTGAAAAGGTCGTTCTTTAAAAAGGACTCAAAGTACATTGTGCTTTTACAGAAAGTATTTGACATCTTAATTTTTCTCATATGTTCTTTTTAAACGCATTTTAATTACCGGGCTAGCCATGTACACAGCATTTATAGTGCATTTGTTGCCATAGCTGAGTATCCAAAGAGCATAAAAACACAATGTAGCAGAATTTGAGGGAAAGTAATCCACATTTAATATTAGATACAAAGGATCTAACATCGAATTTAACGTCTACGTTTACGTCTCAGTTAAAATGAACAACATTACTGCAATATTTTTTTAAAGAAACTTCTGTTAAATAGATTGAGGTAATTCTTAAGAGAACATACTGTCTGAAGAAATAAATATTTATATAGAAGATGTGCAAGCTATAAAACTGTGTGAAAGCTATATTGTAGCTTTTTATTCTGGGAACCTGCCAGCCTTATCTACGTGTCTGTGTTAAGTTCCCAGTGTGTCATGGGTTGTAATACTGCTGGTGAAATGTAGCATCTTAACTGTGGGTTTTGTCTTTGTGGGCTCATTTCTGGAGAATACAGACATGATATTTGTGGACAGATGTGAATATGTGGCTGTAATCAGTACGTGCTCTGGATTCTTTGACCAAGAGAAGCAGCTCGTTCTGCTAGCTGTTCGTGGCATGCTGCCATCTGCTCTGGAGAAGAGAACTGCTCTTTATTGACAGGTTACTCTGTACAGATACATAGCATTTTTATTTTGAGGTTGAGATGTTTATTCTTCTTTTTATGCTTATCCTTCCATGCTTCTTCATTTGGTTCACCATGAACAAATAACAAATTTTAGTATTTTCTGTGCTCAGACAACTTGTCTCATAGAGTTATTCATACTTAGGTATTTTGAGATGATGAAAACTTAGTGAAATTGACTGATGTTTAGTTTGAGTTGAGGAGAATTGCAGATATGTTTGGAGTATGTTTCTTAAATCAATGTACTTAATTTTGATAAAAAGAAGACAGGATTTTTTTTCAGTTAACACCACCATTTATTCCCAGCCAAAATGAATGCAAAGAGAGTATAAAGTGCTACTGAATTAGATTTCCTGTTTGTAGACTGCAGAAGGAAATGAGCACTAATGAGTACTTAGGAGATTGTTATTATGCACCTTTGTGGTCCAGCGTTGGGAAGAATATGCATTACCTTAAATGTGGTCCATATTTAAAGTGCAGACTGGCTGGCCCTGGCAATTAAATAGCTAAAATGCTATTTGCCTTAACAATTTATTGTAATTTGGAGCCAATGTTGTGGTGAAGTGTGTGCAATTAAAATGGAAACTGCTGTGGCAAGAGGTGCTTACCTAAGCCCAGCTTCAAGAGTTTCAGGAACTCATTTTCCCCAGCAGGCCTTTCAGATTACACTCTGCCCTCACTAATTATACAGGCAGTCTGCCTTAAATCGTGTTGGGCAGCGTTCAGTGTTGAGTTTGAATTACCAGAGGAGTTTCTCTTCCTATTTAAAGAGTGTGTAAGGTTGGAGCCTGCAACCACAGTGCCCTAGCTGTAACCTGTGACCCCCATTTTACCGCATGGTAGGTGGGCTATGAAGCAGAAGTAGAATGCTTATCAGCTAAGCAAAGCCTGGGAGTGCACTTTTCTTTAAGGCTGGTCTCACAGCAGTGGGAGAACTTTATTTGGAGATCCTTGGTTTTGAGTCCGTATAGTTTTGGGTTAATTTTCCTCCTTTATTTGAGCTTTATTAAAGGGAATTTAGTAATTCTCATTCTTCTTTTCTGTTCTGAGTGTGACACTGCATAGTCAAAGATATCCTCTGGGTCATGCAGCAGGTGGGGAGTGACAGAGGTAGGCAGCTGGGCAGGGAAGCATGGCCAGGGAAATGGACATAAAGCCATGATTTCCAGGCAGGCCTGGCCTGGCTGTTTCTCCAATGCATTGCAGGAATGGAAGCGAACCCATTAGGGTGGGGGTGAATTTATCCCTTTATATGCATTAAAAAAATATTCTATTGGAGCCAAATGCATTGAAGGGAGAGAGATTTCTGCCTGCCCAGACGGCATATGGCCCCTTCAAGTGTCCTGGTTATATTCCGCAGCAGCCAGGGCTGGCTGCAGGCTTGGCAGCCACCTGTGTCCCTGGTGAGCAGGTGGTACAACCATCCCCTGCTCAGGAGGTATCAGGTGACATGCAGACAAAAATGGAGACATTCATTGTTTTATTTGGATGTTGGGACAAATGGCTGATACTTTCTCATTTTCCTAATAGATTTTCCTTTTTATCAGTGTTGACCCTTTTAAGGACCACAAAGTTAAGGCTGAAGCTTAATGCCATCTCACTTGAAAGCCAATTATGCAGTGCACTATGTTTTTCTTGCTAATTAGAACAATATACCATCAGTCTATAGTGTTTTGATCACGTTTTTTTGTAGTCTTCTTGAAAAGGGAATTTTTTTTTTCTCTAACCTCTGTTGCAAATCAAAATATGAACACAAAGACCAGCATCTGGTCTTTTTGCTATAAATCCGAGCATACTCCTAAAGTGTGGATATAGTGCCTATCTTGAATAGCAAGAACTGCTGCACTATGAAAACTTGTTAAGTCATTGATAAGTTGCATACCCTTCTGGCTTGCCTGGTTAGCCTTCCTTAAATGCATTAAAAACCTCCTAAGTGGGTTTTAGCCTTTGACATATTTTTTTTTTTCTTCCCTGGATTAATGCTGCAGTTATTGAATTACCACCTCTGGGGACTAGGAAGAGAGTATAACAAGATGATAAAAATCTAAAAATGTCTCCATTGCTTGCCAAGTTAAATATCCCTACAAATGCATTTGGTTCATTGAAGCATCAAACTACAGAAGTAGTTTTCAGTAATTGTGAAGAGGAAAGATAAAGTGGTTTGAATACAAGCTCAGCACTTGAATACTCATTAGTCATCAGAGATGACAAATTTTGACTTCACAACTTAGTCCTTGCCAATTCAATTTGATTCTTGTAACCATTCTGAAGACTGAAAATGCTGGGGCAGCAGCTGTATCACTAACCCAAATGTGGTACGAAATTGAATGTTCAGTGGACTTCAGTCTTATGTTGTACTAGCAGGAACAAAATCTTGAAGATACGCAGTCCTGCTAAATTGGGAAAGAAATAATTGAAATGGATGATTAATTTGTGATTTCTTTTCACTTTCATTTTAAATGAATTACTGTGGAGGCAACTAAGAAATTCTTCCCATGTAATAAGTTAAATTGATGAATTGTGGTGGAACAGAAATGGCTTAGATTTATTGTTGGTAAGTACAGTCTATCAAATTAAAGTTAGTAATATATTTTCTAACAGCCTTTCAGTAAACAAAGAAGCCTCATTTATAAATGCAGTTTGTAAGTGATTTATCTTCACCTCCCTCTTTGAGGGTTTTGTCCAAGAATTAAGTGCAACTTTTACCTGATATTATTTCAGGAAGGAAAACAGTCAATACATATTAGCCAGTGAGTTATAGACAAAAGACATTCCTTTGCTGAATAGTTTTAGTCTGATTAAAAGCTATGTAATGAACTATTTCTAATATTTTAGTTATCACTTTTGAAAGTACTATAAGAAATTTTACTTTTCCACACTGCAGATACTTAGCATTAGTCATGTAGAGTGCTAAAATCCCACGGAGGGATATAAGGCATTATATCTTCGTTGTAGTTAATTTACAGGAGAAATTTTAAAAATTTTGTTCATGAAGGATCATTTGAGTAGGATGTTAGAGTGAGGACTGAATAACAAAATTTGACCTTAAAGAGTCTCCATACATAACTGTTTGCAAATCATTATTTAAAGCTTGTGGAGACCCTCTATCTCTTATCACCAAAGTCCTGAGGACTTTTGCATCTTTACTAAACACAAAGAAAAACTAATGATTTATTATGGAATTAATTTACTATAGATTAATGGAACTATAAATCAAGAAGGATCAAAAGTGAGGCTCTTATAACTTAAAACAATGTGTAATTTCATCACCTGTCAGCTAATTCTAATTAACCAGTAGCTAAAGGAGGACTGAGGTGCTGCAGCTGATAGCATAGAACCTTGGGTATTTTGGCAACATTCAGGTATATTCCTGCTGTGAGCAAGGAGAGAAATCCTCCAGGGAAGCCAGTGGCACAGGAGAGGGCAGTGCAGAGATGCTGTCATTCCTCAGGGATCCTCTTGCTCCTAACCAATCCATGCCAGCTCATACTGGCCCTGTGATATTCCTTTCCCAGTCTAAAAAGTAATCTAATAATCAAGGACTTAATAATAATAGACTAATTAATAAAATAGTGTATAGTCATAGAAGAAATGCATGTTTTGAGTGAGAAGAGCTTGAAGATACAGGAGTGGCATATATAATGTATATAATTAACACAGTATAGTCCTAAACACAAATGATAATTTTTAATTATAGAATATATACCTACTTCATATACATAACTGTAATTACCTAAAGTTGTAAGCTTGAATTACAGGAACTTCAGCTGAGATGTATATTAATTATAAAAAAGGCTTTTTATATAATTGAAATACAACAATTATAATGATTTTTAAGCAATATTTTACAAATTGTTTCACAGTGTATTTGAGAGAAAATATTTTAGTCAAAATTTATTCAGGCTGTATTTCAACAGGTTTCTTTTTTTTCCTAAGACATTCTGGGCGGAGATGGTGGTGGGGAAAACCTATGTTTTCCAGGTTGCAGTTATCAAGATAGAGAGGGGCATACTCAGTCTTTATTCAATACCCACTATTTTAACACCAGAACTTTTTCCACATTTAACTCAATGTTCATGTTCAAACTAGAATGCGTTTTCAGCCTAGGAATAATAAATGACGGAAGCATCTGTTTTGTGGAGGATTTGTTGTTCTCTAGCTGTTTAAGCAAGACTGAGAAATTGTTAACTCTTTCTGGCTGATATGACTTGTACTTTGGTTATAGGAATTTTACAGAAAAGATTAAAGAATACTTGCACTGACAGTCAGTAACACTGGTTTGATTGTTGTTTAGTACTCTACCTCTATGGAGTAAAAACTTTCTTTTCCTACAAATTTGTGTTTTGAAAGCCTTTCTTGATGAACCAGGAAAAAAAATAATCACAAATCAACAAACAAACTAAACCCCCAAGGATTTTTATTTTTGATTCTGATTTTGTGGGGTTCCTCTTCT